>NC_090888.1:15364405-15366905 GCF_036669925.1 Montipora capricornis | reverse complement strand
AATACAAGGTCGAGAAATTTACATGATTCAATTTACTTTATTCGCCCTCTTTTATAATGTTCACTCAGTTCCTGTGCATGTCAGTATTATAGCTGCCTATTACATCCTGTTTTGGCTTATAATTATAAGTTGTATTTGTTTTCTCTTTCTTTTTATTTGTATATCTTCATTTCTTGGTATTCATGACATTAGTGTAATGTAAAATTCTGTTGTGTATTCAATACAAGTAAAGAAATATATGTTGAACTGCAGATATGATATCAAGTGAAGCTATATGATCCTCAGTGGCTTCATAGCTCAGTTGGTTTAATAAAGCATCGCACCAGCAGTTTTCATCAATATGTTAATGGAGTGCTGGCCAGTGTAACTGATGTACTCTGCAATGCGCAGATCAAATTGATATAATCATACACCACACATTGCTGCTTAACCTTTTGACACCCAAACGGGCCTAAACCAGCCATACTTAGTATTTTACTCTGTCTAACACCAGATAATTTTACTCATCAATGGGAAACCCCTGGGAGTCAATGGGTTAATTAAAAGGTGGTTTCGATTCACACCGTTTAACATCTTCACTAATTTTGCAGCTTCTGAACACTGGTGTAAGAATGTGATTGATTTTTTTACTCAGATAAGAAACCGTTCTTCAGCAACTGCATCATTCATTACTGGTAAGTATTGCATTTATACACATATTCATTGTTACATGTACCTGCTGGTCTATTTACTGCTGCACTCATTTCTACAATCATCTTGAATCTGATTGTTTTTTGGCTATCAGAACATTTTAATTTAATTAACAATAATTATATTGATCCAAAACCAATAAATATTACCAATAGTCCAAAACCATGACATGTAAATACTTGAACTGTGGAACCAAATGAGTGAAAGATCATCACAGTTTTGTTTCATGCTTTCAGCAGCAAAAGACAGACCTGAACTTAAAAAATTAGGCCTGAATGGGATGTGATAACGGACCTCTGTGATACCGCTGCAATCGCAATGCTCAGGTCAGGGTTCAAATCCTGTTCAGCCCTGAAATATTCAGGTCTATCTTTCACTGCTGCTTAAACATCAAGCAAAACTGTAATGAACTTTAGTCTCTCGATCTTCAGTCTAAAACCATATGGCACACTGAAATGGAGCAACATGATCTTTACTGTTGTTATCTTCTTTTGGATCTTTGGTTCTGGAGTGTTAATTTGCATCCAAGGCAAGAATGATGATAACACCAGGACACTACATGTACATCAATGAACATACTGAATGTTTGAGAATAAAAATTAATGCTCACCAAAGTTGGAATAAGAACATTTATCTATCCAAAACCTACAATTCTGCCATAGCTTGTATTGTGACTGTACTGATAATTATTGGTTATTATTAATGGTTTAAGTTGTTGTCCTTTGTTATTTATTTTACTTTTTGATCAGTCTAACCACGGAATGCGTGTAGCTCCGCCCACCGTGATTAGCCTTTGATATTTGTGGGCAGAGACAGACTGTACCTTTTTGTATCTGTTTTTTTATTTTTTGATATAAATACTACAACTACATGTACATTAACCCATTGACTCCTGGGGGTTCTTCATTGATGAGTAAAATTGTCTGGCGAAAGACTGAGAGTAAAATACTAAGTTAATGGCCGGTTTAGGACGGTTTAGGGGTGAATGGGTTAACCCAACACTAGAGAATTACGTAAAGGTGCATGTACTTAATACAATATCATGAGTTCAACAATCAGATCGCTTCAGGGCAAAGATAACTTGTGAAAGGTCATGAATGTAAAATAAAATTATACAAAAAGCAATGGTACATGTATTAAAATACCCACCATGACTTTTCTTTGAATACAGTGGGGATTTCTGTCCCCTTCCTCTTGATGTTAAGGTTTCTTTCTTAAGCAGGATTAAAGACACGTGTTAGTATGTTGTACTTTTAGTATACAAAAACATAGAATAAACAACAGTAGTTGTACTGTCATTATGCCATTGAAAGAGTCACACAAATTTATTTCACCTTTTCTGATAAGCAGGTGGCTTTCTTAATGACCTAACGATGCTGCTCAGATGTGCTTTATGGCTTTTGCAGCATTTACATGTAATGTATAGTGCAACGTATTCAACACTCTCTACAAACTTAAAATTAAACAATAATTATTTCAACTCCTTTTAATCTAATTTCACTCATCCTCTTAATTACCCTTGTAGTAGTACATGTAGTAGTAATAGTAGTAGTAGTAGTAGCAGCAGCAGCAGCAGCAGTAGTAGGAGTACTAGCAGTAGCATTAGCACTTACTCGGCAGTAGTACTAGAAGTACAGTGCTAGTAGTAGTAGTAGATGCCGCAGCAGTATTCCAGTTACCACTGGTAATAATCAAGGAAAGCACATTCAAGCTGCCTTTCTCTGAATCAAATAAATTATTTTACAATTATTATAGGTTTTGACTTAGGATGATCACTGAATTGCATTGATTAAATGGCAATTTATTCTGG
>NC_090888.1:15341905-15344405 GCF_036669925.1 Montipora capricornis | reverse complement strand
AGAAATCAGTTATCTGTTCAAGACGAGATATAACTGAGACCAGATTTGTGCATGGTGATCATTTAATTATGGATCAAGATAAAGAACCAAATGAGACTAGTGAGATTGAACTACTTCTTCCTGAGTCATGTCAGCAATCGCCTCCAGTTTAAGATATTGATACAGTTTCTGATGATATATGCCGGCCAATCGTTGGTGCTGCAGATGTAAAATCTGACCCAAGTTTTGACCAAGGGGCTAGATTCCAATTTATGTCGCAGTACTGTCGTGTTTCTATCCCATTTGTGGCAAAAAGCAGTGTAATATAATAGTATTTGGGTGCGGCTTTACCCATGATGCCTTGGTAATAAAGTGGTTGAAACCCGCCATCTTGTGTCGTGCAAAATGCTAGTTTACTACAGCAACCTTCAACACAACAATTGGCTTGACTGGAGTAGTGCCTACAATCGCACGAGGCAGCGTTACATTAGCCACATTGCTCATGCTGTTGCAGCGCTGCTAAAGATTGTGTCACGTGAAAATGACGTCGAGATATGCCAAGCACACTTATCCTCAAAAGCAGTAGACAATAGCCAGTGGAAAGAGCCAAGGATTACATCGTCAGAGAGAGGTCTTCTTTAAGCTGTCGCAGAGGTTTATTACGGTGCGGAAAGCTGGGAAACAAGACGGAAGATGCTGTCAATTATGACTGGGACCGTTTTGTATAAAACTATGGCCGAATTTATTCCCTGTCTCACCCGGTATTGCTATTCTGACGCGAATTTTCATCAGCTCCAGTGTGGCCGTGGAACTCAAATGCCCTTGAGATGAGAGAGAGGTGCAAGAATAACAATCGATCGCAAAAAGCTAGACTATTTTCTAGCTTTCATTACCAGCCTACACATCGTTCAAGATCTGCCATTTGGCGAAAAAGTCCTTTGTGCCTCCTCAGGAAGCACGATAGCCGTTCCTAACGTCATTAGGACGGTGATTCCGCAACTGACCTGTGAGCAATATATCAGCTTTTGCAAAGAAACAGGTTTCAAGACTTTCAGCCAGAGGACCATACTGACGATTTTGACAGCGTGCAAGGCTTAATAAGGAAGTCTTTACAACATCTAGACTTCTTTGCGCCCGAGGGAACGAAAGCATTTGATGATCTCATAGTGATTTATGACAAGGTGACTGATGTTGGTGCCCGCCAGGAACGGAAAAAGGAGACGTGTGACAAAAGCGGGAAAACTGTATTTAAAGGCGGATTACAAGGTAAGAATATAAGACCGCTTTTATTCTATTAATGGGCGGAAGGGGGAGAGGGTGTGGTTGTAAGGGGATTGGATGAAGAATAGCACTTACCAAACATCTCAGGTAGTTTGCCAGGGTATACTGTATAGCTTTGAAGTTCTAGTGACTTTGTTCAGGTAAATTTTGTTAATACAGTAAACATTGTTTTGTTTCGTTTTCTTGATGGTTTGTCTATCGTAGGTCCACATCAGCGAAGACAACTGTGTACCTGTTCACTGTGGCGTGTATGCCCTTACTGATTTAACAGAGAAACAGTTTCGGCGAAAATGTGACCATGGCCATAATGAACATTGCGGCGAGTGCTAGACCTTGGGACAACTGCTCTTCTCCTTCCAAACGCCCGCAGACGCGGATCTATTTATGCAATCACGCAGTTCAAGCTATGCAGTTATGGAAGTGCCATCAAATTAGTTCGGTGAGGCAGGACCAATGCAGTCTTGACGTTTTACGGCAGCTGAGCGAGGAAACCTGCTTAATTAATAATGACTGGCTGATTAAGTTCCTACCTCAGAAGTAAAGAGAGACTCAATTCGACTGGTTTGGAAAACGTGGCAATCTCATGACATATCAGTGTGGCTTTTCGACTAGTGAATGGTCAGCTCCAGTCACAGTCCTTTATCCACATTTTACCATCCAGCAACCAGGAAGTGCCATTGTAACTCATACCCTGGAACACGTATTGCGCACACTCAATACCGAGTATTTCCAAATTTAGAAGGCTTATTTTCGACAGGATAATGCAGGATGCTACCACGCTGCATCGGCAATACTGGCCGTACCAGCTATGTGACACTCCTCAGGTCATCGCCGTTGACTTCTCAGTGTCACGTGATTATTTTCTTTATGTCACTTTTAGCCACTCGTCTTGTTCGTTAGTGTGAGTGTTAACTACCTATTGTATGATTCCCTAGTGACTTTATTATGTATTATCTGATTTAGTGTTATACAACTTCCTTTAAGTGTTGTAATGTAGTCATCTAAAAAAAAAGCATGTTTTGTCGTAATTTGAATAAATTAGTTTAACTTTATATAGATGTAAAAAGTCGTGGGGGTTGGTTGGTTGTTGAAGTGGTGCAAGGTTTGTTGACAAAAGGGAAGGCCAATTTTAGAAGAAAGTGGAGGAGAGAAACGCTCAAACAGTCAAATGTCTTTAGCACACCCCAACCGTACATCAAGACAAAACCCCTTTGTCTACGGTGGAGGAACGAGCGAGGAA
>NC_090888.1:15331905-15334405 GCF_036669925.1 Montipora capricornis | reverse complement strand
TGAAACAAATTAAACATTTTAAAGACACAGGATAAAAGTACGGCGGCTGTGAGCTTACAATTGTAGCAGGAAACGAATTTGGCAAAACTGTGTTTTAGGTTTGTTATTGTGTTTGGTCCCGTTCGAGTGATGTTGTAAGGTATCGGTATATCCCAAAATTGATAATTTTGCCATTTTAGTTTTTGATATTTCCAGGTACACCTCATAGAGTTTTTTTGATAACAAAAAGTTTGCGAAAAAAGGTTTCTTCTAGACAAAGTTAGAAAGGAAAAACGACTCTATCAATAAATTCTCTAATTAGAAGCTGTCCACAAATGATTATTTCTCAACACTCAAATGCAAATTACATCGAATGAGGCGCAGCGAGTTTTCATCCTTTTTCACTGAAATTTGGCAAGAATGTTGCCCTATAATGTGGCAAAAAACCCGTGTCGGGCAGTTTTTATTTGTTGCCTCCTTCGAAAGTAATGAGTATTTAAGAAAAGCTACTGCGTGTCTTATAAAAACTGAAAGTTTAACACCGAAAAAAAAAAAACGATTAATCAAAATTCCCCAACACGGTTTCTTAGATCAAGGTGAGAAGAAAACGTAGTTTCCGGTTAAATTCTGACGGGAAACGAACTCAATTTGTGAAAAATGAGGGCTATTTTAGGAAACGTTTTTATTTATTGCCTTAAATCAACTAATAATCGGAATCTACAATTCCTAAGCTTCCAGAAAATATATACTTTATTGGGAATTTTTATGAAACGTGTGACCGTGAAGGATGCAGCGACAACGCGACGTTGCCGTTTGGGGTACACTGATTTAAAGGACGTAAAACTCATGAAATGAATTGTTATGCTGCGTTCTTCCAACAGATCAGCATTCCGTTTTTCATGAAGAGATTAAATCTGTTAAAGACTTCGACGCGTTTAGGTGATTAATAGTGGGCAATAGTTTTGAAGTTCTTTATTTGCTTTTGTCTGTTTTTCAGCAATAGTGCTGGTTTACGGTTTATTTGTGGATTTTCTGCAACGTGAATGCATAATTTCTTGACGCCGGACGTGGGGTGGAAAATGCGGGCGGTTGTTTGAACATTTTTTGGGCGTATGTGTTTTAATGAGTGCTGGCAAGAGAAAATGAGGGGACAGAGAGGGAGGCTCCCGTTCCAGCCCTTGGGATATGTCATGTCCACGAAAGTTATTTTTAGACGAGCGGAAGTTTTTGTTCTAGCGGAAGTCTGTCTTCCGAGAAGTCCGCATGCAGGCCAACCTCGGTCTGATGTTTGAAAGAAAAGCAAAGATTTAATGTAATGGCGGACGATGTGGACTTAACGTTTGTTGACGACTGCATGCGGACGTCTCGGAAGACAGATTTCCACTCGTCTAAACATAACTTTCGTGCACATGGCATATCCCGTCTACCGCCCTGACCCTCCCTCTCTGTCCCCTCCTTTTCTGTTGGTGCTGGTGTGGAAGGGGTTTTTCCAACGTAACTCTTAGAATTCGTACATGATAGAGTAAGGTAGTAGAATTTTAAGTCTGACTTTCCAAATTAAAGATAGAACCGCAAGTCATTAGGATACGGTGTTGGTGCTGGTGACTGTTAAGCTGAAAGCAACTAAAAATGCTGCTATAATCGTCCTTTTGTTCTTAGATAGGAAGTAATGATTTTGCAAATATCATTGCTTCTGTATGAATTAAGGATGTAGTTGTTGGGAAAGAATTTGCCCAGCATTTTTGTTTCCGTGTTAGCAGCCACTTTCTCGTTGCAGTATCATAGGAGTTGTCGTTCTTTAATAAACAGTAACTGTTTTCAAGTTAAGCTATGATCCTCACAGTTATGAACGCAATTTTTACGGTAGATACAGGCATATTTTTGCAATTGCGTAAAGAAGCCTGAAAAATTGTGTTCATAACTGCGAGGATCATAGCTCAGGATAGCTTCACTTGATTTCATATCCGCAGTTGATATATGATCCATTTCATATATCATTTCATCAGTAACTGTTTTGATGGTATCCCTTTGCGTTGGGAATTGAAGAATTCGAAACAGTCATGGGGTTTGCGTGTAAATGTGTTTATTTAAAAATTTATTACACAATGGGAAGAAGAAGCATAGAAATCCTATTTGCCAGCAAATATTTCCTTTATGCCGTCTTTTCCCCTGAAATGTTTTAGCACAAAACCCAATAATGCTGCCTTGCCTGAGCTTAGTACTGCGCAAAAATGGAACCAATCAACAATTGGAGTCAATGGCTACGGGAAAAGACCCATAGCCCCATTTATTAAAAAGATACTGTTCAATAAAATCCTAGATACAAAGTTTGGTCCAGTAAAGGTGAGGGCACTGAAAACGCCAAAGCATGTGACACCATTTTTGGGAGGCTTTTTATAGGAAGCTTGCGGAGATTTTCGCTACACTTGGATGTTTTGAGGAAGCGTACGGCGATTTCGCTACACTTTAAGAACGAAGTATTCAACAATTCGGAGCGATATTACAGTCAATCCGAGTATCC
>NC_090888.1:15314405-15326905 GCF_036669925.1 Montipora capricornis | reverse complement strand
ATACGTAATGCCTTGTAGCAATTGGTTATGACGACAGATTGTCCCAATATTACCTTCTATTGGAGTGTAACTTAGACAACTCTGTAACATAACATAACATAACATAACAGTAATAAATCTGATCAGTTTCGTGTCCATTACAACGTGTAAAGGAGCCTTTTCACATGAAATGCCTTGTGGCATATTTTGCATGTCTTACTTTCAATCAGCCAAGTGGAACATTGGAACCCACAAATGACCAGCTCCCAAAATTAGAAATGAGTACAAATTTCGAATTAAACAAGACCAACAACAGGGGCGCAACCTCCCCCCTTTTTTTTGTTAAGGATTTGTTTTTTTTTTGTAAACGTGTTTTGGATGGTACTTCGAGCTTTGTTACTTAAATATATTGTCTTTACTAAACATTGTTAATAAGAAAATTTACCGAACGTCGTTCGAGTCAACGGCCCCTACAAACTGGCTTCGAACCGGTTACAGGCGTCGCATTTTATTTCGCAAAAAGACGAGGTAGACTGGATACGAATGTCTGTTCTACCATGTGTCTTACAAACAGTTATACCAGTGTAGGTAGGCTTTGTAAAGGAGCGTCAATTGCCAAAAGAACAATCCCATTGACACTCGTAAACCAAGTGAGTAGTAACTGTAGTTACATGTTATCGCCTTGCTGATTGTAAGAAAATGTCTACGAAAGTAACAATATAAGCTATTTTAGATCTTTTTCGCTTTTAGCCGCACTGTGCTACAGAATCCAGGTTATTCGGTTCTGCAAACTGCATACTTGAGTTTTAGTCAAAAAGCAAAATGAACGAAGAAAATATTAAAGGCCCATCTTCAACCGACAGGCATTTCAACCGTTTGTTTTTGTTTTTGGAAATCCGCATTGCTTATTGTAGCGATCTGATTGGGTGTATCTTAGCTTTGACGGGATTTTCATCTATGACAATTGTTCCATGGCACGCATTGCCTGTTGGTTGAAGGTGGGCCTTTAAGCAATCAATGCGGCGGCTGCAACTGCACATGTGTCTTAACTCAGCAAGTAACAATTAAACTTAGAGATTTAGTCTTTGCTTTAAGTAGAAATTTACTTCAACTGCATGTCCATGGAAGTGATCTACTTAACTTTACGGAAATAAGAAAGCCCACGCAAGTCATTGTTTCTTTGGCAGCCCGAGAAGACAATTAATCACATGTAGTTATGTTTTTTCTTATGATTGGCCTGTCCTTGGGACGCATTTCCTTTGTTGAACTTGTTGTTATAAATCTTCTTAGAACCTGTGTTCGAAGACTACATTTTTAGCCGCAAATGACCAAATCTCCCAGAATGCATGCAGTAAATATCCGTCTCAAACAAACTGGAATTGATAATTTTTCAGGCAAACAATGTTGCCGCCCTTTGGCGGGAAGTTGTGCTCTCGCCGCGATTGCTTCGGCCCCTGCTAACATCATAAAGTATAAATTACTTCTTTGACCGCAACCACACCTGTATTTTATTAAATATTTTAGCATTACATCTTCAGTATGGAATCCAGGCATTTGATCAATTTAAGCGTTCAGAATACACTAAATTGCATCTCAGAGAACTTCAGTCTCAAAAATATTCCATGTGGAGGATATCCCAAACCTCCCTAGAAAAGTGCGCCGTTCGCAGTCCTCATAGGCGCTATCGCACCCATATTGCCTCTGTAATACTATATCTCGAGGCCTTCTCTTTCACAAAACCCTCCGTCCACCCCTGAACAATACAATCAATCCCATTTTAGTTTAATTGCCGTTTCGTTGTCAGCTTTTGCGAATCACGGTTGTATTCGATTCTATTTAGACAACAGCAGTAAAATCAATTCCAATTGTCCTAAAATGGGGTCCATGAACGACTCAGCGTGTTCAAATCAAGGAAAAAATGGATAACAGTGGATTTACTAGTTCTATGGGAAACAATAGGAAAAATCAAAAACAAAATTTCGGACCAAATGCAGTTTAAAGACATGCATTTTCTTATCGAGCTCTGATAAATAAGGTTCACTGTATTGTGATCATTAAAAAAAAGGAAGTGTTTTCCCATGGAAACAGGAATTAACAGAGCTTCATAATATCCTAATAGTTCTAAAAGGGGAGGACTCTTAGAACTATAGAATAAGTTTTTGTACTGGTATTCTTGAAACGATTAACTCTCATCTCTATAAAAATTAAAATTTGAATTGTGTCCGAGATTTTCCGAGGTTAAAATATCTTTAAAAACCAACGTTTCGACCAGTTTTACTGGTCTTCTTCAGGTTGTTTAAAAACTGTCATCAATATGGCGGATCGTTTTTAGTAGTTCCGCTTGGTTATCATGACCCATACAGGACGTGTAAATTATGTTAAATTGTGTGGGAAATGCAGTCTGAGGCCTGTCATATATTTTTACTTTTGCCATAATATTTACTATTTACAGCGGTCTTACCCAAGCGAGTATAAGAGGTATTGCCTAGAAGCTTCTTGACCTCAATATGGCTGAACCTGCTGCTGAGGCCCAACCTCAAGTTCCTCACGCTCCTGAAGCCAACGTTGTTAGAGACATTGTAGTGGACCCAGCTCCGGCTCAAGCAGCCCAGAACGCTAACGTGCAAGAGGTAATGTAATGTCCATTCTTCTGTTCCTTTTGCGTGTCTTTTCGGTCGCGCGTAGCTGCCGGTTTTGGCATTCTGTCCTACCTTGTGCCATTTATAAATTTCATTCCGTATGCATTTGCTCATTCCGTATGCATGGCCGATGTTATCTGTTGCTGCAATTATTAAATTCATTTTGCGTAGCACGTTTTGCTTGAGTTTTCCCGGTATGAGAAGGTTTTGGCTTTTTTGTTGCCTCATGGCCGATGTTATACGTTGCTACATTTATTACATTCATTTTGCATAGCACATTTTTCTCGAGTTTTCCCGCCATGAGAAGGTTTTGGCTATTTTGTTACCTCATGGTAGGTGTTATCCGTTGCTACATTTATTAAAATTCATTCTGTAGCACGTTCTGCTCGAGTTTTTTCCGGTATTAGAAGGTGATGGCATTTTCTGTTACCTCATGGCCGATGTTATTTGTTGCTATATTCATTAGAATTCACTTTGCGTAGCACGTTTTTGCTCGAGTTTTCCCGGCATGAGAAGGTTTTGGCATTATTTCTCACCTCATGGCCGATGTTATTATAGTTGCAGTTACTTATTTAGATTATTTGTCACCTAGCCTGACCCTGCGGCTCCTTCTCCAGAGTATCGAGCAGTTGGAGAGTATGCAGAAAGGTACTGACATTCATGTGCAATTGTGGCGCCTTTCCGCGTGCGGCTTGCGGAACTTGATGGATTTCGATAAATATACCGTCCTTTCTATGGCTGAGTCTTTGGCGAGTGATGCAAAGCAGAATAGTCATCCCAAGGCCTCCTTCCTCTCCATGGCTTCTCAGACGAGAATCTATCTGGATAAGGATCCTAAACAGTTCCGAGCGTACAATGTACTTCCTCGCCCTCTTTGCAGAGAAAGAGTACACTCAGGTGCTCGATCGTATCTCCAAAGTAAATAAGTCTCTTCGTGGGGATCGTACTAGCTCTCAGTTTCCTCCAGGTCGCTCTTCCGGGGGGTCTCTCAGATCCAGTGCTATTATATATATGCGATTTCTGTGGTATTCCAGGCCACACTTCGTTTAGGTGCTTTCGCCGTATGTCTATCCAGCGTGCCGGTAGGGGCCGCTTTTCCCTTATTCTAGGGTTCCGCATGGCCGTGCTAGTTTTCAGTAGTTTTCCTGGTTTGCCTTGTATTACTTTAGCTTGCTTTTGTGAGGCATTAAAGTACATTTTGTTATCAGACTTTATTTGTTATTTTTTTCCTCTCGCTCCCGCTCTTGGATGGCAGTTTTGAAAGAGAGTCAATCTCCTTTCTCAGTTTTTGAGGCCAGAACTGTCATCCCCAGAGCCACCTCCTCTTATAATTTTTTTCATCTCCTTTCCTTTTAGCCCCCTTCCAAACGTTTTAAGGGTGTCTCTCCAGCTACCCCAGCATGGAAATTTACTGCCAAATTCAACCCTACAAATGTGGCCAGACCGTCAAAACGTTGGGTTCGATTTGATGGCTCTCCTCTCGAGGTGGCTCAGGGTATGGCAATATAAAAAACCTCCATTTTTCCCCTCAGTTTGTCCTAGATGTTATTAGCGGCCATGCCCTTGGGGATGCCTCTATGCTTGCCTTCAGGGATCCTGATACCTTTGTTCCTTTCCCTTTTGCGTCTTGTTCTTGACTCCGTTGCTACTGATCTAAAGACACTTCAGCGTTTATCGGGCAAGTGTATATTGTTTTCTTTGGCAATTCCTAGAACTCGTCTTTTTCTCAACGAGGTGTATAATGTTAATGGAAAAGGTCTGCGTTATGGTTCGTCTAAGCTTATTCCAATAACCGGTCCACTTAGGGAGAAGTTTCAGCAATGGTTATTCCTTGAGTGATGGTCCGGTTGTCTTCCTTGGCGCCAAGAGGCCCATTGTCAAGTTAAGCTATGCACAGATGCGTCTTCGTTTGCATGGGGCTGTGTTTTTGGTCCTGATACTATTGTGGCTGTTATTCGTGATTTCTGGCCTGTAGATCAGCACCATCTCCATATCAATGTCAAGGAGGCCTTAGCCGTGGCAAATGCCTTAGATGCCTTTTCGTCGTCTTTTTGTGACAGTTGGGTGGACGTCTAAACCGATAGCCAAGTTCTCATTGCGTCCTGGCGTCGCCAGGGCTCAAAATCGCGCGATCTTGCTGATGTCTTGAATATTTTTTTGGCATGTTTTTTTGGGATTGTCTCCACTCATAACATTCATCTTAATCTCTTTTACATTTCTTCTGCTGATAATCCTGCGGACACCCCATCCCGTGGTTTTCCCTTGCGGGATTCTTTCTCCTTCTGCCTGGGCTCAGGTGCAAGCTGAATTTGGTGGCCAATCTGGCCACTCCTCCTCTTGGCCTCTCCCTTGGGATTTATGGGTCTTCGACATCGTTCCCGTTTCGGATTTATCTCAATAGATTTATTCCTTTCTGTTTTCATATGTTGTCATGCATTTATTCTGTAATCGAGCATTTGTTATTTTAGGTAGTATTTGTTACTTTTGTTATGCTGTATAATAAATATGAGGCTTTTCACTACCTTTGTCCTTTTAGCTTTTATTCCTCTCTTATTCCTCATTATTTCCTTTCCCTAGGGTCTCCCTCCAGTTCCGCGTCTGTTCGTCCCGGCAGTTGCGTGTCCGTCTTGTCATTACCCCAATGATCACACCTTCAAGTTTTGCCAAAATTGTGGTTTTGCCAGACGTCGTGTTTCCTCTGCTGTTCCAGCATTGGTCAACTTCGACCTTTCAGCCATTGACTTGCGTATTAATTCTCTCCAGTCATCAAGCCTCTCTTCTGTTTACTCAAAGCAGAAGCAATCCCTTCGGGCTGACATAGAAGGTTTTCTTTACGCCTAACCTGGCCAGAAAAATCTTTTTGACGCCACACCCCTGGATATTTGCCGTTTTCTTGTATTTAAGGACTCCAAGGGGAAAACCCAAGTCCATAAGACCGGATGTCCGCATCTTGGACGTTTGGCCTACTCGACTGTTGATTCGTATATTGGCAAGTTGCGTTCTATCTTCTCCGACATTGCTCGTCAGGGAGATTGGAACCGAACCCTCCTTCGTCGTAACCCAGCCTCTGATCTGCTGGTTAAGCAGTATCTTGAAGAAGTCACAGCGGAGCAACTTCAGGCTCGTATCACGCCCAAGAAAGCTGTTCCTTTTTTTTTCTGACAAGCTGCTTTTGCTTTCCCGACACCTTGAAAAGCGTCTTCTCCTTTCATCCCTTTCACCGGCTGAGATACTCATCACTGCTAGAGATCAACCTTTTTTCAAGGCTCTATTCTTTTCCGGTGATAGAGGTGGTGATCTTATGTGGCGATTGCGCGAGAACTTGGTGTTACCCTGTCCCGTGGATATTTGTTTCGTTACACTAATCATCAGGGCCATATTGCTGATACCCCCCTTTTAAGCCCCACAGCTGAATCCCGCTTTAGAAAATAGCTCCGTGATGCCCAGATTGGCAACGGGGAAACTCTTCATAGTTTCCGTTCTGGCTGTGCCCTTACTCTAGCCTTCTCTGGATCTCCTTTGGCAGATGTTATGTCCCATGTTGGCTGGTCAACTTCTAAAACGGCCCTGTAAATTAGCTGATGTCATCCGTGCGGGGGCTCCAGCTGATTTCATTGCTTCTGCCCTTCCTCAATGTCAAGAGGCTTTGCGCATTTACGAGGACTATAGTGCTTTAAAGGATTTCGTGCCCCGACTTTGTCTTCGTCTAAACGTTCACTTCCACCTTAGTCCTTCTGCTTTTAGTATGTGCGTTTACTCAAATTTCACTATCCCAACTATTCATCTCTAGAGATGAACTCCACACGGAAGCATACTGTCAACTATAACTATTTACCTATCCATGCCTTTATTATTGCCTTAATGCACACTTCTGATTGTTTATTATCATATACTTATTTCCTTCATTTCATCTTGCCTTGATTTTAGGCAAATCACTATGCTTGGTACATTATTTTCTTCTATAGCTCTGTATGTCTTTGAGGTGCCATGAATTCGATGGCGTATAAATAAAGTGTGTTGTTATTATTGTGTCGTCTTTAATTTTGGGTTCTGTTTTATTCTGTTTTGGGTTTCTTTTGAGGCTGGGTTCCTCGCGGTCCCCCACACTGTCTTGTGTTCTACATGCTATTGCTTTCTGTGGCCACCAGACTTCCATGCCTCAATAGGAGTGTGGGTAAGATCGATGTAAATAGGATACTATTTACAGCGGTCTTACCGAAGCGAGTATAAGAGGTATCACCTTTATGAATTCATTACCATCTCGATAGAAGCAGCGAGTAACTCCTGTTTGGCGTCTGCTGTCCGTTTCATCGTTTACTTATCTGCACTCCATCCCTCTGCTGGTCACCTTTGGATTTTCCCTCCCCTCCCGCCCTGGTTTTATGTATTAATTGTTCGGTATTTCATCATCTGAAGGTAGCTGCCAGACTTCCATACCTCAATAGGAGTGTGAGTAAGATCGATGTAAATAGGATACTGTCTACTACAGTCGTTTTCCTTCATTTCCCGCGCAATTTGACATCATTTACGCGTCGTGCAATGGTCATAATACGTCATGTGCGGCCACCAAGCTGAACGAATAAAAACGATCTGCCATATTGAGAACCTTTTTTAAACAACCTCAAAAAGACCAGTAAAACTGATCGAAACGTCGGTTTTAAATATGTTTTAACGTTGGAAATTCCCGGAAACAATTCAAATTTTAACTTTATGTACCTAGTATATATAATTAGAATTTCGTAGGAGATATTGTCATGTCAATAGATCGCAAAGTAATGTGAGTTAGTATCAATCAATATGATTTTTTTTATTTGCTCCCTCATGAGAAAATGGGGACCTGGCTAAGCTCAAATAAATGACAAACTGGAATAACATTTAGTATTAATCATAGAAGACAAAGGCTTAAATACACTCCAATGTTTGACCTGAAAGGGTTAATTGCTGTAAATACTTTATTTAACTCGGCTGTGTGAATCACTTTGTAACAAAGTTACACAGTTATTGATAGTGTATTTAAGACAATTCACTTACAGGTAAGATAGACTTCTGAGTCCTGAGAAGGCGTTTTCTGGGAGTTGAGTTATTTTATTTTCACTGAGATTTCTAGAAGTGAAAACAAAATTAGAAATAAGTAATAAATTAAAATTAAAGAAGAACAATGCAATTAATACCATTTTAATTTTAATTGCCGTTTTGTTCTTAGCATTCCCAGATCGTCGTTGTACTCGATTCTACTTAGACAAGGGCAGTAAAATTAATCCCAATTGTCCCAAAAGGAGTCCGTCAACTACTCACACCTATCAAATCAAAGAAAAAATGGATAGCTGTGGATTGCTAGTTTATTTCATTGTCGTGATGACATGCATTAGTAAGCTGCCCTTAACAAATTATTGCCTGGATTCATACATACATGTACAGCCTCATTTAAAATGATAGATGAAATGGTTCATATATGAACTGCGGATATGAAATCAAGAGAAGCTATGATCTTCGCAGTTATGGACGCAATATTTGCAATTGGTGAAGAAGCCTGAGAAATTCAGGACTTCAACGGGGTTTGAAATCGTGACCTCGCGATACCGGTGCGACGCTCTAATCAACTGAGCTATGAAGCCACTGGCGTTAGGAACTGGTCATTTGTGGGTTCCAATGTTCCCGTGAGGAATGAATCAACGATTATATATCATTTCATCGTTGATTCACTCCTCACGGGAACATTACAACCCAGAAATGACCAGCTCCCGAAATTAGAAATGATTACAAGTTTCGAATTCAAATTAAACATGAACAACAAAAGCGGATTCCCACCACCCTCCCCTTCTCTTTTGGTCAATTGTTTTTTTCTTTTGTAAACGTGTGTCGTATGGTACTTCGAGCCTTGTTACTTAAATATATTGTCTTTACTAAACATTGTTAATAAAAAATTCATCGAACTTTATAAATACTTTTGTTAAAGGAAATGGTGTTGTAATTGTCAACAGACATAATTACCTCAGCAAAATGAAACAGTTGATTTCCGATGGAACAAAATTTAAGTTGTCGCACAACCCAACCAAGTCTAGGGAGAACAGTCTTATTTCCTATCCTCGTAACCTCAAGCGAGATTGTATAATTGATGAAGCTACATTTAGAAAAATCCTTCCTTGTGGATTTACTGCTGGTGTTCTTTATGGTCTTCCTAAAGTCCACAAAACTGGTTGCCCGTTTCGCCCGATTGTCTCCTCAGTTAACAAATACAACTACAGTCTTGCCTCTTTTCTTGTTGATGTCCTTAAACCGATCTCCACCAACCAATTCACTATCAAGGACTCCTTCTCTTTTGTGGATTGGGCGAAGACTCATCAACACAACGATGAAATAATGTGCTCTTTTGACGTGTGTTCCTTATTCACGAACGTTCCACTCGGCGAGGCAATAGAAATTTGTCTTTCCAAGTTATACTCTCTTCCTGCCCCTGCCTTACCGCGACATGTCCTCGAATTTGCAACGAAGAAAAGCCACTTTGTATTTGATGGTCATTATTACGACCAGATCGATGGCGTTGCAATGGGGTCTCCGCTAGGCCCAGTATTAGCTAACATTTTCATGTGTGACTTTGAACAGAAATGGTTGGCTAATGTAGATTCTCTTCCCTCCATTTGGTTTAGATATGTGGATGACACATTTTCTTTGTTCGACAGTGAAGCCACTGCGGCCAGTTTTCTGCATTTTCTTAACACCAGACATCCTAATATCAAATTTACAATGGAACTTGAAGAAAACCAGGAGATTCCATTTTTAGATGTCCGCATTAAGCGCAATCTCAACAATTTCACAACAACAGTACATCGCAAAACAACTTTCACTGGCCTCTACACCAAGTGGGACTCTTTCACTCCTAGAAAGTATAAAATAAATTTAATCCGCACCCTCACCTATCGCTGCCTACGCATCTGCTCGAGTTTTTCCTTGTTACAGTCGACTCTCTTCGATCTAAAGAACACTCTCCTTCAAAATGGTTACCCAAGAGGCGTTCTTTGTTATAACATTAATGATGTTTTGAACAGACAAAAGAACAGGTCTGCTGATCCTGCCACCACTGTTCCTAAGAAAGATATCATTCTTGTCTTGCCTTTTTTGGGCTTTCAAAGTGAAGCTCTTACTCGACGTGTTAAATCTTGTATTAGTAAGTTTTATGGCTGTGTCAATCTTAGGGTTATTTTTCAAAACACTTGCAGGGTTAAGTCTTTTTCTCCCTACAAAGATTATTTCAGTCGTTCTCAAAGATCAAAAATAGTATACAAAGCCGGTTGTTGGGACCGTGATTCCTTCTACATCGGCAAAACAAAAAGAAGACTGCATGACAGGAAGTCCGAGAATTTAAAAGCTATTACAAAAGTCGGCCACGCCTCTGCTGTTGCAGACCATACAATTTCTACCGGTCATAACATCAAATGGGACCATTTTGAAATCCTCGCAACTGGAAAGTCCGACTTGCAGTGTAAAATTAAAGAAACGCTATTAATCAGTGACTTAAAACCCTCTCTCAATGAAAACATTGGTAGTGAGAAGCTTTTTCTTTATTAATTTCTTCCGGAAGAATCGACTACCGGAAGTTACGATTTTGTTATTAACTAGTCACCCGTTCCTCGCTCTAGTTTTTTAAAATTCAGTGTAACAGTTTTAACCGTCACTTCTGATGATGTATGCTGCAACATACGAAACGTCAAGTATAAAATGAAAATGTTTGTAACCGCTGTTTGTTTTCTTTTCATGGAACTTTGTTCGAGTCAACGGCCCTAACAAACTGGCCTCGAACCGACAAACAGAAAGATGTTACAGGCGTCGCATTTTATTCCGCAAAAAGACAAGGTAGGCTGGATACGAATGTCTGTTCTACAGTGTGTCTTACAAACAGTTGTACCACTATAGATAGGCTTTTGTAAAGGAGCATTAATTGCCAAAAGAACGATCCCATTGACCCTCGTAAACCAAGTGAGTAGTAACTGTAGTTACATTTTATTGCCTTCCTGATTGTAAGAAAATTTCTACGCAATTATTATGTAAGTAATTTTACATCTATTTAGCTTCATCCGCACTGTGCTACAGAATCCAGGTTTTTTGGTTCTGCAAAGTGCCTACTTGAGTTTTAGTCGAAAAGCAAAATGAACGAAGCAACTATTAAAGGCCCATCTTCAACCGACAGGCATTTCAACTGTTTTTTTTTTTTAATGGAAATTCGCATTACCTTTTGTAGCGATCTGAATGGGTGAATTTGAG
The DNA here is from genome assembly GCF_036669925.1 of Montipora capricornis. Lineage (NCBI taxonomy): Eukaryota > Metazoa > Cnidaria > Anthozoa > Scleractinia > Acroporidae > Montipora > Montipora capricornis. Next base: position 15,316,028 of record NC_090888.1, on the reverse strand, counting down.
CTTTGACGCGATTTTCATATATGAAGAATGTTCCATGGCACGCATTGGCTGTTGGTTGAAAGTGGGCCTTCAATGCAGCGGCTGCAACTGTACATGTGTCTTAACTCAGCAAGCAACGCCGATTAAACTTTAGAGATTTAGTCTTTGCTTTAAGTAGAAATTTACTTCAACTGCATGTCCATGGAAGTGATCTACTTAACTTTACGGAAATAAGAAAGCCTACGCAAGTCATTGTTTCGTTGGCAACCCGAGAAGACAATCACATGAAGTTATGAATTTTCTTATGATTGGTCTGTCCTTGGGACGCATTTCCTTTGTTGAGACTGTAGTTATAAAACTTCTTAGAACCTGCGTTCGAAGCCTACATTTTTAGTCGCAAATGACCAAATCTCCCAGAATGCATGCAGTAAATATCCGTCTCAAACAAACTGGAGTTGATAATTCTTCAAGGAAACAATGTTGGCGCCTTTGGCGGGAGGTTGTGCTCTCGCCGTGATCGCTTTGGCCCCTGCTAGCAGCATAAAGTATTAATTACCTTTTTGACCGCAACCACGTCTGTATTTTATTAAATATTTTAGCATTACATCCAGGCATTTGCTAAATTTAAGCGTCTTTTCCCTGTAAAGAATGTGCCCAAACCTCCCGCCGTTCCCAGTCCTCATGGGCCGCTAAACAATGCAATCAGTCCCATTTTAGTTTAATTGCCGTTTCGTTCTCAGAATTTGCGAATCACGGTTGTATTCGATTCTATTTAGTCAAGAGCAGTAAAATCAATTCCAATTGTCCTAAAAGGAGTCTGCGAATGACTCAGGGCGTTCAAATCAAGGAAAAAATGGATCCTGGCTAAGATCAAATAAAAGGTTCCACAGAAAGAACCAAAATGACAGACTAGAATAACATTTAGTGTTTATCTTAGAAGGCTAAGGTTCAAATGCACTTTAATTTTTGACCTGAAAGGGTTCATTACTGTAAAGACTTTATTTACTCAGTCGTGTGAGTCACTTTGTAACTAAGTCGCACACAATTATTTGTGGAGTGGAGAGGCGCAAAGCCTTGTCATATTTTGAAAGTGTATTTAGGGCAATATACTTACAGCGAACGTAGACCCGTGAGTCCAGAGAAAACGTTTTCTGGTAGTTGACTTATTTTATTTTTATCAAGATATCTAGAAATGAACACAAAGTTAGAAATGAGTACGAAATCTGAATTAAACAAGAACAATAAAATCAATGCCATTAGGGTTTTAATTGCCGTTTCCTTCTCAGCATTCACTGATCGTCGTTGTACTCGATTCCACTTAGACAAGAGCAGGAAAGTTAATCCCAATTGTCCTAACAGGAATCTGTGAAGGACTCAGAGCAATGAAATTAAAGAAAAAATGGATAACAGTGGATTTGCTAGTTTTATGGAAAACAATAGAAGAGATCTAAAACAAAGTTTAGGATTTCAATGACCAAATGCAGTTTAAAGACATGCATTGTTTTACTGAGCCTGGATGAAGAAAGGTCACTCTACCGTAATCATAAAGAAAAAAAGCGAATTGTTTTCCGCATGGAAACAGGAATTAGGAGAGTTTCATAATATCCTCATAGTTTTAAAAGTGGAGGACTCTGAGAACTGTAA
>NC_090888.1:15304405-15306905 GCF_036669925.1 Montipora capricornis | reverse complement strand
ATCGCCTATGACTTAGAAATGACCAAGAAGCTAATTCTCTTATGTAGGATTGGATCAAAATTTAAGTCAGGAAGTCAGGAAATGTCTTACCTTGACCCGTCAGGTGCCACAGGGATCCCCATGCAAGGACCAGTAAAATAATTATTAGACACGTGTAAACTCGAGAAGTTGCATTGTCCAGGATGGGGTAAAGTTTGATCCTAGCTGCAATCATAGCTGTCAGTAGAAAGAACTTTGTTGCGCATCTGAAGGTGCTAAGTTAGAGCATTAATGTGCACCTTTTTGTAAATTCGGCAGACATTAGCCTGGAATAAAAACGAATTCAACGCTGTGGCCAATGGAAGGCTCAACCTGAATGGCCTATTCTGCTGTGACATGAATACAACTGAGTTCTTGAAAATGGTTACCGTCACTTGCTACTACCTGTCCACACGTTTGACAAAACATGTTCTGCCTGTGAATCAAAATTCAACGTTTTGACACTCAAACGTCAAAGTTTACCCGCCCACTTGGGAACGTTTTGGCGCCATTTACGCAAATGATCGTAGCTGATTTATTTGCCGTTTGGCAAGACATGGCGTTCACATTAAATAAACTAGGTAGGAATTTCAAGCAAGGTGTTCAAAACTGCAAAGGACAAAATGCCCGTAAGTGTTGCTGACTTTGCTTTCTGTGAAGTGTTTGCGGAGTGGCGCCATAACGTTCCAAAGTGGGCGGGTAAACTTTGAAGTTTGATTGTCAAAACTTTGAATTTTGACTGGCCGGCAGAACATGTTTTTGTCAAGCGCGTGGACAGGTAGTTGCAAGCGACTGTAAAAAGTGTTTTTAGGGTTTGTCCTTTTTGCTTCTTTTACATTTTTTCCTGTTATATTTGTCGTTATTTTTCTTTTTCTCCACCGTCTTTTTTCATGACTCGTGTTGTGCAGGTTATGCATGTTAAAAAAAGGAACAAATGTATACTTGGCAGAAAGGCTTAATTTGTGGAGCCAAGGAAGGGTTTTGTAGGTGCAAGGACTTTAACACATGTTAGCACCATTTAAGCTGCCATTAGCAGTTTTTATTAACCATCAATTAAAATCTTTTAGTCTTCTTCAGGGAGAGTTTGGCTGTTGGAATAGAACTGGCATTGTTCATCGTTGTAGTTCCAGAGCAGCTCCGTGGTCTGGGCAATATCGTGCAATGCGACGAGGAATACTCTAGGGTTATTAGAGTGCTTATTTATGATGAAGGGCTTAACATTGGCGTGGTTGAGCGAATGATTCATGGTTGAACCCCATGTCAAGGAGCTTCTCGGGTTGCCTTCATATGGATCAATTCTGCAAGGAAATGGAATTGTCTTTTTAGAGGCGGAATATTTAAAAGGTAATTTCACCATTTAGTGTGTAAAATTGACAGTACACCTCAGGCACTCTTTCTACTAAAGCGGGTAATAGTGCGTTTTTCCTCCAGTGACAATATCGTAGTGCCGGTGTATTTCTGTGAATATGACAAGTAGTTGTCAAATATGAAAAAAGAGTGGGTGGCGATCATGAATGTTTGAAGCGTATGAAAGTTGTAAAGTCAACCAAGATTAGCGTGCTCTGTACAGGGAAGTTATTCAAAACACTTAATTTTAGTTGAAAGCGACAGAAAAATACATTTGTCCTTGCTTGATTGGCACATGATATATCAACTTGTATTGCACTTTAATTTGTTCATTTCATTCTCCACAACGTTTGTGCTTTACCAGAAAAAGTGTAATTTATGTGCTTTTAAAGCCTATCCTTTTTTTCTTTTCACTAGTTATTGCGGCAGCCATTTTGGTGTCCTCCAGAAAGAGATGGTGGTGGCCACCCATTGAATCAATGGCTTACTTAACCGTCTGTTTGTTTTCTGGACAAAGGGGCGGCGCTATTCATTATGATAATTGTAGACAGAGGACAATGAGCCTAATGTTGATAATAAGGCGGCAAAAATGAACGTGCCTACATTTCATCCAATAGGACCGTGAGTCAAAGACATTATGTGTTTACGAAAACTCATGCAATTTGTAGTGCCCCACTCTCGATGACCATTAGGGTGCAAGGCCTGCCCTGGTCCCTGTACAATGCTTTACGCCTCTGAGCCTCGTCAAGTGAAATGCGCTCTCCCTCGTATTCGCAAATGATTTCACATTTTTCTATGTCTCGTGAGGCAAAGGCACAAGTTCCCGCTCCCCGAGAATCACTGGGTACATCATGTAACTAAAATACACTTTTGTGAGTAAAATAATTATTTTTAAGTGACAAGTATTTGCGCCTTGGGAAAGCAAATAGCAAAATACTTACTTCAATTGGTGGGTCAGGTTTTGGATTTTCTCCCATATAATGCTGCAGGCGTTGGAGCATGACTCTTCCACCAAATTCTAGGGCAGGTCGTCTTCGGGGTCTTTGCAACTGAATTCCGGAATAGCCTCGGATTTTTCCAGATTGTACCGCCGACCGAACATCCCAGTTATTTGAGAGAGCGAAGTGCTCAAGTT
>NC_090888.1:15296905-15299405 GCF_036669925.1 Montipora capricornis | reverse complement strand
TACACTAAGTGAACTTTATTGTAAATCCAATATTGCTGTTCCTTTAGGATACAATTTTCATAAGTAAAGTATATATTTATTATTATATGTTAAAAGTGTATTCTTAATGCACCTTAATAGACCCATATCACTCAATGTCCAAACAAAAGATTTTGCACGTCGAACCTCTCATTCAGTGTGATGCTGTACGGGCAAAGACAAAGCAAAGACAAAGCCTTTATTACCAACGGACTCCAAAATGGAGTAACTTAGAGAGCGTTGCCCCATGGTCGGGATTTCAGTTTGCCCGCCATCTTGGAAAACCAACAGAACCTGGAGATGAGTTATCCGCCATTTTGGTCTCGCAAGGACTGTAGGCACCATGAGTGAAGAAAAGGTAAGCAAATTTTCCTAAATATGGACCATCACTTGTTTCAGTCTTTGCAGGAGTGTTCGCAAGTTGAACAGAGTTTCTTTCTATTGGTTTTCGTAATTGCTTTCTGAATACTTTTACGTACATTGTGCATCCTTCATTCAAAGTAATGAACAAATTATCATTGCAGGAAGATGCCCAGAGGTGGGAAAGCTGACGCTAACTTCCCCGAAAATAGGGCTTAACATTGCTACGTGCGCAATGAGGTAAGATTTATTTACCCACGCATCCTTAAACCTAAAAACTTGTATCCTCTCGTTTTAGTTATTCCAAGGCAAACAGCAGACCTTGTTACAGATAGGCCTGAGTGGCTTGGAATATTTATGTCGGTGAGAGTACTGGTCAGTCGCATTTCTGCTTAATGTTGTTACCCAGGTAATTAAACTGTTGATATTATTTAATGACCTTAAATACATACTCTCATATACTTTATTCCAATTCCCTACAAGGGTAATATTCAGTTACAATAGTAACTAACTACATATATACCTTATTATGGCAAATTAAGGGTCCATGAAATTAAGGTATAATTTAGATGTTAATGCGTCAGTACAATTAAGTGAACACGAATTTAATATGTAAAACGACCTTCAAATAAAGAAAATTAACATGAAAGAGGAGGTTGAATTTCACAAATACAAAGAAAATTAACACAGTTAAGGCACAGTTGGAAGTGACCACTGCAAAAATTTATTCAACACTGGATGTAAAAAAGTTCCTGAATAAAACTGAACCCTCTAGTCAATAAAACAATCCTCAAAATTCTAATTAACGTAGGGGTTAATGGAAACAAATAAAATATGTACTTTCATAAATGTCTGGAAAGCTAGGTCTAAAAATTAGGGTAGGAGGAATGGAAATTAAGAGCACCGAAATTATTGCAGCTGCACTTAATTAATGGAGTGGAAAATAATGCTAAACAAAATTACTGCAACTTAAACTAACCAGAATTTTTATGATCATCTGAAGGTGCTAAGTTACAGCATCAATGGGTAGCTTTTTGTAAATCCAGTCAGAAATTAGCATGGAATGAAAACGAATTCAATGCTATGGCCAATGGGAGGCTCAGCCTGAATGGAATTTGCTTGAGCAAGATTGTTTAGTCTGCATCTGCTCCATTGTGCTTTGATATCTGACTGATTTTTGAAGAAGGTGGCTGCTTAAATTTTCGGTTGAATACGGGCGAAGCCCGTATTCAACCTCTTGGCGCGGTCTTTGAACCAGGGGGGGCTCCGTCAAGACATGCCTGTGCAAACTCTAGAGTGTCTAAGCTATGATTTAAATGTTAGTTTGCACCTATAAGAGCAAGGCAAAGTTAGTTTAGGGGGGGGGGGGGGTTGATTATACCCTGAGTTAGAGTTTGTGCCTTGGTTTAAATAAAATAACTTGTCATTATTTCTGTGACACTACTTGGCAGAAATTGATCGCCTATGACTTAGAAATGACCAAGAAGCTAATTCTCTTATATAGGACTGGATCAAAATTTAAGTCAGGAAGTCAGGAAATGTCTTACCTTGACCCCTCAGGTGCCACAGGGATCCCCCTGCAAGGACCAGTAAAATAATAATTAGACACGTATAAACTCGAGAAGTTGCATTGTCCAGGATGGGGTAAAGTTTGATCCTAGCTGCAATCATAGCTGTCAGTAGAGAGAACTTTGTTGTGCATCTGAAGGTGCTAAGTTATAGCATCAATGGGTAGCTTTTTGTAAATCCAGTCAGATATATATATATATATATATATATATATATATATATATATATATATATATATATATATATCTGACTGAATTTACAAAAAGGTACCTGCTTGTACTTTGACAACTTAGCACTTTGAGATGCAGAAAAACGTTCTTGCTTTACATAGCTATGATTCCAGCAAGGAACAACCTTTATTTCATAGTTGTAGGCATTTGATTTCTGCAATTAAGCAATGTCATATAGAAATACTGACCAGGACTGACATACTAACATCACACTCAGCCTACCCACCCTCAGTAAGTGACTTTGCTTTGGTCCGACTAGTTTCGGCTAAGAATTAGGTTGTAGCATAGGGCCCCTAGAATTTATCTAGCCATGTCTTGACGGA
>NC_090888.1:15291905-15294405 GCF_036669925.1 Montipora capricornis | reverse complement strand
TAAACAATCCCTTCTTTTCAACAACGGAAACCCTTGGCAGAAGAGAAACACCGGCACGCTCTTCGATGTCACCATGGGTAGTTATGATGGAGCTGAAACGTGCGAATTAGTAGGGATCTACATGCTCTCGCAGCTTAAAGCAATTTCTCACGGCATGGAAATTGGGCTTTACAGAGATGACGGTTTAGCAGTAATCGACCAAACCCCACAAAAAATCGAAAAAATCAAAAAAGAAATATGCAAAGTGTTCGCAAAAAACAACCTACGCATTACTGTTGAGGCCAACAAAAAGGTTGTAAATTTCCTTGACGTAACATTAGACTTAACCACTGAGAAGTACAAGCCATATTCGAAGCCTGCAACTACTCCGCTCTATGTCCACAGCAAATCGAACCATCCCCCTTGCATAATAAAGAACATCCCTGAAGCAATTAACAAAAGATTATCTGAAATCTCATCAGACGAGGAAGCCTTCAAAGAGGCAGCACCGCCCTACCAAGAAGCATTGCAGAAAAGCGGTTATTCACACACCCTCAAATTCACCCCACCACAGCAGTCACCAGAATCCACCACTTACAAGAGAAAGAGGCAAAGAAACATAATTTGGTTCAACCCACCATTTAGTAAAAATGTTCAAACCAATATAGGAAGAGAATTTCGAAATTTGATCGAGAGATGCTTCCCACCGAACCATAAATTAAGAAAACTGTTTAACAAAAACAATCTTAAGCTAAGTTATAGTTGTTCACCAAACATAAAACAGATCATCGATGGACACAACAAAACCATCCTAAGCCAGAACATGCCACCTCCACAACAAACACCCACCAAACTCTGCAACTGCAGAGCGCCAGACAAATGCCCTTTGAAAGGACAATGCTTAGTCAAGGAAGTAGTGTATCAAGCCACCATCACGACCGCCGAAAGCACAGAGACATACGTCGGCCTCACCGCCACTGAGTTCAAGACGAGATGGCGAAACCACCAAATGTCATTCAAAAACGAAAGTAAAAAGAATGACACCGAACTGAGCAAACATCTATGGCAGCTAAAAGATCAAAAGAAAGACTTCGCAATCTCCTGGAAAATTCTAGCCAAGGCCAAATCTTATAGCAACCTTACTAAACGATGTAATCTATGTAGTACCGAGAAATTCTATATTGTATATAAACCGGACATGGCGACGCTCAACAAACGTAATGAACTCGTATCGACTTGCAGGCACAAGCGAAATTTTATCCTTAGGTTCAATCGCATCCTCAACAACCAATCATAAATTTACAAATGCTTTTTTACTATTGTTTTTCAAGTTTGAATCTTGTAACGATCACGCTACTGATGTATATAAACCCCAGCGATGCTACAGTGTACATGGAATTTAACTGATGAGTGGCCCAACTCCTTGTTGGTCTACGAAACAGACCTGTATTAAAGTCCATATGAAACTATATTGAGTAGAAAAACATTGTTATATATATATATAAATATATATATATATATATATATATTTATATATATATATATAATTGGTAATGCAAGGGTGAGGTTATATGGTCTTTTTATCGCTACTCAGAGTTTCGTGCTCCTTGCGGAGCAATCTTCACACACAGTTGCCTGAAGATTGCTCCGCAAGGAGCATGAAACTCTGAGTAGCGATTAAATGACCATATAACCTCACCCTTGCATTACCAATTAATTATTGCTCTAGTTCAACTATTGAGCACTTTTAAGTTGATGAGGACTTCTACCCATTTTTTGGTTATATATATATATATATATATATATATATATATATATGTATATATATATATATATATATATATTGCCATTACAAAGCTTTTGCCTTCATGTCCAAATTGAGCACTCTACTGGGATGAGTCATTGCCGCTAGGAATTGCGCATGCTCACTAGCTTGCTAGTGTAAGCACTCTGGCATGGCTTAGATGTACCACATGTGTGGGACATTTGGGGTGGTTTTATAAGCTTAACCTCCATCCAAGACATCAGCACTGCACTGATGAGGCCCAGAAGGCCGAAACAGCTGTGTGATTGTGATCAATTGGCTTTTTTGTTTATTTTTTGGGTCCTGTCCTAAGTACCTGCCGGGAGGGAACGGCGTGGACCCTACCCTAAATTGTGCTCGTTATGGAATATCCAAACAGTGTCGTCTTACACTTTCCTGAGTCAGTGTACCAGAACGTTGGTTCGTCTGCTGTGTTACCACAGTTACTGGAAACTGTCGGTGCAGAAAAACTCTCTACTGTCCAGTTTTTGCAACGTGGCCGTGTTCGTTTGACCTTTAAGGACTGTGTCTCCTGTGACGAGTTAATCACGTCTGGCCTTATTTACAATGGTGTCGAAGTCCGTGTTTTTCGCGCTGATTCGAGGATTTGTTCCGTTTACGTCCGAGACCTTCCCTCCGAGATTTCTGATGACGATGTTCACGCCTTTCTCCAGTCTTATGGTGATGTCTTGTCTGTACGCCGGAGTACCTTCCCTA
>NC_090888.1:15286905-15289405 GCF_036669925.1 Montipora capricornis | reverse complement strand
AAACTATCCCAACTATCCAAGAACTGAATTGGGAGGAACAGTGTTGAAACTAAGAAGGAAAGTCGAAGATTTGCCCTTGTGTGCTCTCGTCTTTCTTAATTAAAACTTGAGATTTAGTCATTTCACGTTGCAGATTGGCAGAGAAAGGAAAGAAATGTACAATACTTTAAAGTGCAGGTGCAAAGCCATTGTTTTGCTCATTAGTGTCTATTGTTTGGTGGCGTTCTCGCTGAGGTTGCCGTCCTAGATCTTAAGGTCCCTAGAATTCGGCGCTTAAGCAACGTCAACAGCGACGGCTACGAAAACTTCAATAATTTGCATATTTCGTGGGCAAAAACAATAGCTTTGCAAGCCCTGCACGTGCGTTTTTCACTTTTGTCTATTTCTTTGCCGTCGTCAGCAAAACAACAACTTGAAATTTGAGGTTTTATGAAGAACGTCAGCCCTTGAGGATAAATTTTTATCTTCTCCCCTAAATTAATCGCCGTTCCGACCAGTGTTATTCTTGAGGAACTGCTACACCCTTGTCATATTAAGAAGGTTGAAATAGTCGCGAAGTGATTACAATAACGAGAATTTATAGTTTGCGATGACATTCTCGTTGCCATCGTTGGTGCTTAAGCTCCCTAATACCTTAATTAATGCTGCAAGTAATTCGTGACATATTAAAGTCGCGTCACCTCCGCAGTAAAGCATGGTTTTCAATAGCGACGCAAGAACAAGCCCAAGCAAAAGCATAAGTAGCTTACGCTAGTGAAAACGAAGGTCGACATAAGCATTGTTCAAATGCTCAGACGCGAAGAATCTGAAACGAGTGCTTTAATTGGCCAGGCGTAGCAAATTTTCTTGTGCTTATGCTGCGTGAAAATTTGAATTTAAACCTATTTTTTTGCAAGACATGTTTCGACATACTTATGCCAACTTCAGTTGTGATGAGTTTTACAATTTGAATTTAAACCTATTTATAAGAAAAATACAATGGCTGAATTGATACATTATTCGCATACTTACAAAAACAAATTAAATGGATTAGCTAAGATACTTAAATACTATTGTCAGGACAAAGCAAATTACAACGAACTTTTTCTTTTTCATTTTTTTCATTTTTAACGACTTTGTCGCGACGATAGTATCTAGGTATCTTAGCTAATCCATTAACTTTGTTTTTGTAAGTATGCGAATAATGTATCAATTCATCCATTGTATTTTTCTCATAAATAGGTTTAAATTCAAATTGTAAAACTCATTACAAGTAGGTCGAAACATGTCTTGCAAAAACAATTAAAAATGTTGTTTTATTTCTTCAAGTCATTTAAAACTGTGGTGACGTAGATTACGCTTAAAATCATGTAACTGGATAGGCTGTTCCACAACCTTGCTCCGCTGTAAGAGAAATTGTTCTTCAAATAATTGGTGCGGGGCTTCGGAAGAGCCAATTTATTTTCAGTATTCCTAAATCGATATGATGTTATGTCGTTTCGAAACACAAATCTCGAACTCAGATACTCAGGTGTCATCCCATGCAAAGATTTATCCATCATAACAGCAGCTGATTCCAATTTTTGATATTTGAGTTTACCCCAACCCATTGCCCGGAACAATTCATCGACATTTAAATCATAATTAGCACACATGAAAACACGGGCCGCACGGTTTTTGGGGCTTCTGAAGCTTTTCTAGAGGCCGCTGCCACAGTTGCCCCATACAGTACTACAGTAATTAAAATATGGTTGAACTACGTAGGCTGTCATATATATCAATTAATATATTAAGGGAGTATAAGATGTCGTATTCGCTTAATTGCGCCCAATGCAGAAGCATTGGCATGGTCAACGGTGGTTTAGCGGCTATCAACCGCGCCTCCCACCTCTGTCACCCGGGTTCAACCATGGCCTCGGGTCATATGTGGGCTGAGATTCAATTGATCTCAATCGGCCTCAGTGGGTTTTTCTCCGTGTTCTCCGGTTTTTTTCCCTCATTAAAATCGACTCTCAGTCAATTACATCCGGCTGTGGGCGGATATCCTCAATAGGGATAACCTCTGGTATCCTTCCCTTTTATTAAATTAAATGAATAAAGTTGCTATGACAGTCTTTTTTGCAAATATTCTGTATATCACATTCTCAATTCATGTTTTGGTCAATATGCAAATCAAGAGATTTCGCAGATGACCTGCTTCACTGGATGTTCATTCATACTGAAAGAAGGAATTTCAGGAAATATTGATAACTTCTGTCTCAACACAATTGACATGATCTCAGTTTTTGTTAAAATCAAGGTTAGTTTATTGGCTGATAGGCATGTGTACACCCTGTTTAAATCAAACTTAAAGGGCCAGTGTCATGGATTGTAGTCAAAATCTGGAAAGCAAAGCCGGGAGACCTGTTTACCGCTGGCAAATAAAAATTAATGCCCAAATTTTCTTCATAACGGCTATTTTAGCTCACTCTTAGCTCATTCTTAAGTGTTTCTGGTTACGCATAGCCAAGATTCAAATGAA
>NC_090888.1:15261905-15276905 GCF_036669925.1 Montipora capricornis | reverse complement strand
CACTCCGGCCGCAAACGAGCTAATACAGAGCCACAAAAATACTTAGCAAGGTAAAAACCCTTAGAACTAGAATCGGACACGGAAGTAACTAAAGCCGCAAGCCTCAAGGCGCGGCCCTGGCGAGAAAAATCCTTTAAACCCAAACCTCCACTATCAACAGAACAAATAAGCGATTTACGAGCTACAGTCTCTAATCGAGCGCGCCACAAAAAGGGCCATATCAAGCTATTAAGTTTACTATAAACCCATTTAGGGGGTACTAAAACGGGCGACACAACAACTTACTTAGCGCTAATATGTTCAAAATAAGGACCTTGCCAATAAAGGACAAAGATCGCGACTTCCATCTAAAAAGAGTTTTGTCAAGTTTGGACAAACGAGGTTCCCAATTATCGCGTTCAACGTCAACAGTACCGAAGAAAACGCCTAAAATCTTCATTTTCCTAACCCAAGTGAGACCAAGTGGCTCGTCAAGGCGGTCTTTCCAGGCACCAAGCCACATGGCCTCAGTCTTGGACAAATTAAGCTTCGCACCAGAGCCACGCTCGTAAAACGCGATCGCGTCAAAAAGTGAGAAAAGGGAAGAATCGCTTTTGACAAAGGCCGTAGTATCGTCAGCGTACTGACCGACCTTAAACTGGACACCACCAGCCCCCGGCAAGAGAAAGCCTTCGATCGCGGGAGAGTCCCTAATACGGCAGGCTAGAACATAAAGCATGGGGGACAGGGTGTCGCCCTGCCTGATCCCCCGTAGTAAAGGAACAGGATCGGAAAGGAAATCGTTTACTAGGATACGCATATAAGCGCCGTTATACAAAGTGAAAATCCAGCTACAGAAGGAGGGCCCAAAACCGAAGTGTTCTAAAAGATTCATCAGAAAGGACCGATTAACGCGATCGAAGGATTTATCCTGGTCTAAAGAGACGAGAATACCTGTCTCGCCAGTTCTCTCAATAAAATCGAGTGTGTTGCGAAGAAGAGCCAAATTAGAAGAAATAGATACACCTGGCCAGAACATGTCTGATCAGGGTCTACAATAGACCCCAACACTTTCTTCAAACGGAGGGAAAGTGCTTTTGAACAAATCTTATAATCCACATTCAGTAACGAAATGGGGCGCCATTTTTTTGGATTTCTACGATCATCTTTCTTATGAACAAGACGCGTAACACTCGATTTCATAGAGTCACACAGCTCGCGATGGGCGAGAGACTCATTAAACGCATCAACTAAAAGGGGCCCCAAGAGGGACCAGAACGCAGAATAAAACTCAACAGTTAAGCCGTCAGAACCGGGCGTTTTGTTCCTATTAGAGAGGCGAAGGGCCTCGGACGCCTCGTTCAAAGAAAGAAGACCCTCGCATGATTCGCGCTCAGCATCCGATAACCGGCGGGTAACGTGCTCAAACAAATGGGATTGGGCTACAGGGTCAATTGGCTCTTCAGAAAATAGGGACGAATAAAAACGCTCGTGAGCTTGAATCATGTCAGGGAGGGAAAAAACCTCTTGCCCCAAGTGAGGAGACGGGGCCCCTCTCGTGTCTCGCATTTTCAAGACCGAGAAAGAAACCAGAGGGAGACTCCCCTCCCTCTGCTCACTTAACCCTGCCCATTTAACCCTGCTGCGAATCTTAGAACCCTCGAGCTCGGAATCTAGAAGCGACCGTAGAGCAGCCTCTGCAGTCAGAATTTGAGGACTAGCAGAAACATCGCCCGAAGCCAAACGATTCTTGAGGAAAATCAAACGATTGGTTAGAAAAACCTTCTGGGCCGAGAGAAAACGATGTTTACGACGAGAAAAAGCGATCGCAGTAAGCTTAATGTCAGACTTTAAAGACTCCCAAAAATTGCGCTGAGAAGCAAAGCAATGCCGAAAGGCCAGAGACTGCTCAATTAAATCCGAAATCTCTAAGCAAAAGGATTCGTCATCGAGGAGAGTATTGTTAAACTTCCAAACTCCCGGGCCTCGCAGGGGGAGAGCCGCAATATCATAATCTAAGATAACAAAGTCATGATCGGAGAAAACGCATGGGAGAATATCGCACCTAGTGACTTGATTACACAGAAGCCGCGGGACCAAAAAGGTATCCAGTCTGCTGGCAATTGAATGGTCTGGGAATCAGATTGGCCAGCTCCAGAAACAGAGGGAGGCACAGACGTATTCTCAACAATATCAGACCACAGAGGGGATACAAGCGTACGCTGAGACATACCGAAAACAATTTAGGGTAGGACCCACGCCGTTCCCTCCCGGCAGGTACTTAATTAGGACAGGGTCCAACAAAAAAAGAAAAAGCCAATTAATCTACCACAAATCTGGTATGAAACGTGCTATTTTTTTTTTTTTTTCGTGAAAGACAACCTTTATTCCAAATAAAAACTAAAACAAGCTATTTACAAACACACGCCACTAAAGAAGAGGAAGCACAGAAAAACTGATTGAAACCAAAAGCCAGAGTAAGCAGCTAGCCGCCAGAGCACGGGGCCTTAACGGTAGAGTTCAAGAAGAGCGCAAATTCCCTAAGGAGAGCCCCTGATAGCGGACACCGCGAACAGCGCACGGACAAAAGGCTACAAGGATTTAAATGTACAACTAGATTATAACTTGGGGAAGTCTATTCTCCACGGCACAAAAACCGTCCAGAAGCCAAAGATCGCGAAAGCGAGATTGAGAAAGGCGTTTAGAATCCAGGAAGACCCTCTGTTTTAAATCATTACGGAGATAACAGATAATTGCTCGATGGTCTTCTCTTCCGTTTTGAAAGGTGGCCCTATTCCGAAAGATCCAAATGCCGTAGAGTATGGATTTCACCAAGTGGCGTGCAATGCGGGCCCTCTTAGAACTAACAGAGGACCAGCGAAAGAAAAACACGGTTAAAAGACTTATAGCAAACTGGGAACCAAGCACCAGGGAGAGGGCAGGTGCAAAATGCGACCAGACCCTCTTGACCCTACCGCAGATTAAAAAGCAATGGTCAATGGTCTCACGTCTGGGACAAGAGGCGCACTGACTAGAAGAGATAACACCCCAGTTAAAGAGAGAATCGCGCACCTGGACGCCACGAAGGTTAATCAACCAAATAACATCATTCTTAAAATTCTCTGTAAAAGGATCCCGGACGAGAGACCAGTGATCATCGAGAGAAAACCCTGGCCCGATAACCAGGGACCACTGTCGATGTAGGATTGGCGGGGATGACTCAACGGACAAGAGTTTCTTATAGAGAACCTTAGAAACTAGAGCGCTGTCACCCACCCTTGACAAGGTATCCAAACAAGCCTCGTAAAAAGGAGTCGAGAAGACAGCGCTTGGAGCAGAATTATCACGCAAAGAAAACCATTCGGTACGCAGACAAGATAAACGGCGACCAACAAAGTACTTAAGCATAAAAAAGCTAGAATCCTCGGGAGAATTGAGAACAGAAGCCATCCCCGCCAGTCTTAAGGCCTGGGCCTTTAAGGGGAGGCTAATGACATTAATACCCTCATCCTTCGGTTTCAAAAAGAGGGTATTACGGCTGACGTTTCCATCTTTGAACCCCAGAGGAAGGGCCAAATCAAAGCATTAACACGTGCAGTGACCCAAGCTGGCAGAGTGAGAACTCTGGCCAGGTAAACCAGCTTACTTAAGTCAAGCATATTGATAATAAGAGCCTTGCCAGGCAAGGACAAGGACCTAGAATTCCAGACATTGAGGAGTTTATCCAATTTCTCAAGCTTAGCATCCCAGTTCCAATAGTCCGTGGGGATACTGCCGAATATGCCACCAAGGATCCTCATTTTCTTAACCCAAGTGAGGCCAAGTGGCTCATCAGAACGACTTCTCCAAGCCCCTAACCACATTGCTTCAGTTTTACTACGATTAAGCTTGGCGCCAGAACCATTTTCATAAACGGTGACGCAATCAAAAAGGTTGGTCAAGGATCGAAGATTTCTGAGGATCGCCGTGGTGTCATCAGCATACAGACGAACACGCGCCTGCAGTCCTCTTGCACCAGGAAGGAGAAACCCCTCGATCCCAGGAGAGCTGCAGATAGGGGAGGCCAAGACCTCCACGCAAAGAACATAAAGCAAATAAAGCAAGGGAGACAGAGGGTCCCCCTGACGCACCCCACGCTCAAGGGAAATAACATCAGTGAGCCAACCGTTCAGAGTAATTTGCATGAATGCGCCGTTGTAAAAGGTGGAAATCCATCGACAAAAATCAGGGCCGAAACCATAAACCTGAAGGAGCTTTAGAAGAAAAGAACGATTGACTCGATCAAATGCTTTCTCCTAGTCAAGACTTATCAAAATGGCAGACTCATCAGTCCTTTGAATGTAGTCAAGGACATCGCGCAAAAGGGTAACATTTGAAAAAATGCTTCGGCCTGGAACAGAACAGGTCTGGTCCGGGTGAATAATGTGCTCAAGGACTTTAGAGAGGCGCAAAGTAATCGCTTTAGAAATTATCTTGTAATCTACATTCAAAAGAGAGATGGGCCGCCAATTCTTTAAATGCTTGACGTCACCACGCTTCTTAAAAATCAAGCGGGTGACACTGCCCTTCATTGAGGGACATAATTCGCCGTCAGCAAAACATCTATTAGCAACACAAAGCAAAAGGGGACCCAAAGACTCCCAAAAATGTAAATAAAATTCCACCGACAGCCCATCAGATCCGGGTGACTTTCCGGTATTAAGACTTCTGACGAAGCTCAATAACTCCTCACTAGACAGGAAACCCTCGCAGGAGATACTTTGAGAAGGAGTAAGGAATTTTTCGACGGAATCTAAACAACGTTGTTGTGAAGGAAGATCAATAGGTTCATTAGAAAAGAGACTTGAATAAAACTAAACGTGTGCACGCTCGATTTCTTTACGTGTAAAAACCTCGACATCGTTAGAATCTAGAATAGAAGTGAGAATATTACGCTCAAAGCGCTCACGCTCAAGTTTAAAAAAATAACGAGTAGGCCTTTCTCCCTCTTCAAGCCACTGAACTCTGGAGCGAACCTTAGAGCCATCCAACTCTTTCAAGGTGAGGGCCTTCAGTTCACTTTCGAGCTCGGAAATTTCAGAGCTAACCAATAAATCACCAGAAGTTAATTTAAGCTTAAGATCAATGATGCGATTAACCAAAAGAACGCGCTCGTGCGAGAGCTCCCTGCGCTTATTCTTAGAAAAATATATTATTTGTGAACGAATAGAATGCTAAAGAAGTCCCACCCCGACTTAACTGAAGGAAAGTGTTGCAGAAAACCAGAAAGATCACCAATGCTGGTTGTAATTTATTCACAAAACGCACTGTCATTCAAAAGCGAGTTAATGATTTCCAAATACCAGAACCACAGGAATTATTCCCAGAGGACTGGATAGAAAGATAGACAAAATCATGATCGGAAAAAGGGCAAGGTTTAATATCGCAGGAATTAACCGCAGACATAAATCTCTGAGAAACAAAAAACTTATGAAGCCGGGAACCGATAGAAAAATCAGAATTAAACCAAGTGGACTGACGCAGCCTTGGATGAAACTTACGCCAGGCATCTGACAAAGAAAAAGTCGAACGAAAAACAGAAAGATATTTAGCAGGAACAAAGTTCCCACCAAACTTGTCAAGATGGTGATCATAGCAATTGTAATCTCCAGCGATAATAACGGCGTCAGAAGGCAAAAAATACTCGTGCAAATTATCAAAAAACACTTTCCTTTCAGTCGGATTAGTAGGCGCGTAAATATTAATTAAATTAATCTTAAAACCATCAAGCTCAAAAACAAGACTAATAACCCTACCAGATACATCTCTTTTCCAATTCCTAATTATACCAGAAAAGGAATCAGAAAAGCAAGTTAAAACGCCGGCTCGTTTTCCAACAGCGGGAGACCAGAAACAAGGCCCATGCCAGGCTTTAGAAAAAGCACAAAATACTTCAGGATCAGTAATAAACGTTTCTTGAAAACAAAAAACATCGTACGAAGCATGAAGATTAGCAATAAGATATTTCGGAAAACGTTTACTGAATCCCCTAGAGTTTAAGGAAACAATTTGAAAGTTCATGAAGTGTGAGGGTTATTAGTCTTCCTACCAGAGCTAACCGGCAAGGGTGTAGTAGACTTACGTGGAGGAGGACCATCAGCAGGGTCCAACCTAGCAGGCTTACGCTTGGGCGCCACACGTGAAACAAAAGCACGAACAGAATTCTGAGACGGAGGAGGCGAAACAACAGAACTAACTTCAGAAATTTCCATAGCAGCCAAGGCTTCATCTGAGACAGTAGGAGGAGATTGTGAGGGAACTTCAGCGGCAAGTTGCAAATCAGATACAGTGGGCGTGCCAGTAATAACGCTTGATGGAGGGGAAGGAACCGGAAGAGTGTCAGAGGGAGGCTCAGGAGACTCGAAGAGCGATTGAGACTGCGAGATCTGTGAAGGGTCTGCAGACTGCTGAGAGGAATCTTGAGTAGACTGCGTAGAATGCAAAGGAGACGGAGAATCCGGAGGAGCAGACACACCAGAAGAAGGCGAAGACGACGGCGACGGCGACGGCGACGGCGACGGCGATAATGATGACTGCAAGGGAGGCACAGAAAGTGGGACAGAAGAAGGCGGAACATCAGAAGGCGGTTGTGATGAAGAATCATCGGACAAAGGCTGAGGCGAGGGAACAGGCGGAGGGCATTCATGAACATCAGAAGGAGGTGGAGAAACGGCAGGAGGCACATCGGTAGAAGGATGCGAAGGATGGGACACAGGAGTTGCAGGAACGTCAATGTCAGCCAAGGCAGGGCGACGCCACCAGGACATGCGACAATCAATGGCATAATGACCATCCTCCTTACAGATGCTGCATTTAATGTCTTCTGTACAGTCACTGAAGGTGTGACCAAGCTGGTCACAGTTAAAACAAACGACATTAGGACACGCTCTGGCAACATGGTCTGGCAAATGACACTTACGGCAGGTGGGGATCTGACCTTCGTGTTTAATCCTAAGGAGCTTCCTACCAAAACGCATGAACGAAGGAATTGACTCGGACAACTCCATTCTAGCCACACGTGTACCACTTTGGATGCCATCATAGCCCTGGAGGCCACACCGACGAATTCCATGAACAGAGCCATAGTGGCTAAGACGATGAGAAAGGGCTTCATCCAGAAGTTCATAAGGGGCCTCGTAGATTACCACGAAAGTGAATGACGAAGAATTACTACGACAGATGAACGAGGACTGGCGAAGAAAACAATCACGATACTCGGACGTAGAAAACGTTAGGGATACAAAACCATTAGGACTGCGCTGCAAACACCGCGCACCAGCCGCACGAATGCCGCAATTCTTGAAATCAGTGAAGACTTGAGACAAAGGGGCATCTTTAGTAGGAAGGACAAAGTGAGCCATACAAGGGCGCTCAGGAAGAATATCCAGCGGGTGGATCTGATCCTTTTCGGAATCCGAAAGACGGGCTTCATTTTTCATAATGTAATCATCCTCCATAGACTGACTCAACACTCTTGGACGGCGGCCAGGTCGGGCCATCTGGGCATAAGTCGGAGGAACAGAACCATCTAAAGACACGACAGACATATCATCTGAAACATCATCAGCCCAGCTATGCTGGGGATCAACGTCAGCACTTGACATAACACTGCTGTGCCAAAGGCCAAAGCAGCGATACCACAAGCGAAAGCGAGAACGAAAAAACAGACTGATAGGGCTTCGCCCTGGGTTAGCCCAACAATAAACTGACAAAAGGCCTGGGCCTCATCAGTGCAGTGCTGATGTCTACGACGGAGGTTAGCTTACAAAGCCACCCCAAATGTCCCACACATGTGGTACATCTAAGCCATCCAGTGCTCAAACTAGCGCGCTAGTGAGCATGCGCAATTTCATAATGTTCCTGATACTAATTGTAAAAATTGCTTACCGATGGTCAACGAATCACACAGATCGAACTAAACACAACAGAAAACTTTTCTTCACTCGCAAGCCATGATACACAAAAGAGCATGGTTTCACATTTCCCATGAGTCTAAGTAAGCCTGCGATTTCTATAGACTTCCGGTATGAAAACTAGAGTTAATTTCCGGTCAAAAGGTTATCAATACATTACATCCCTTCCTTTCTTTGGAAACAGAATATAGTGAAAGGAAAATGTCAACAAAATACATAGTATGAAAAACCGTTCCACACGGACTGCGCAACTAGAAGGATACTGTCCAGTTCTACTAATCCTTAAACTTAAACGAAGTCTACCAAAGTTCAACACAGGTTCAATGCGTCAACAGAGTCTACTTGATAGAGTACATAATCCTTGTATTTCTCCGGCATTCTGATTGTCCGGCTGGGTCGTGATGTTACTGTACTTTCTTCCAAGGTACTTGGGGCAACCGCTGGGCTTACAGCCTCTCCAACTGCTGAGCTAACAGCCTTTTCACTTACATTTTCTGTTAACTCCTGTGTATCCTCTGGTGGGTTGTAACGTTTAACAAAAGAACTGTTCCGCCTGTATTCCACGCCCTCTTTCGACCGAACAGTCACCTCACGGCCTTTCTTAGTTTGCACTGCGTATGGTTCACTCTCAAAATTTGCTTCAAGCTTACCAGACGTTTTCGTGTTCTTTAGTAAAACTTGGTCTCCAGGCATCACAGGATTTTCTACAGCACCTCGTCTGTTGTCAGCATATGCCTTGTGGATCAACTTGTGATTCCAATCATTGTCTCTTACACCCTCATTCAACAGGTTATCAGCTCTCTTCAGCTCTGGAAATTTAGTTTTCAATTCTCTACCGAACATGAGGAAAGCAGGAGTAACTCCTGTGCTTACTTGTGGTGTGCTCCTGTACGCGAGCAGAAACTTATGAAGTTCTCCTCGCCACTCTTTTCCTCCAACGTGAGCCACTTTCAAAGCCTTTAGAAGCGTTCTATTCTGTCTCTCGACGTGCCCATTGGCCTGCGGCCACAGCGGAGGTGATGTCCGGTGTTCTATTCCGTGGTCTGAGAGGAACGTCTTAAACTCCTCGCAGCAAAACTGAGGACCATTGTCCGACTTGAGAGTAAAAGGATATCCATATCTTGAAAATATCTGTGCCAGTACATCTACCACTTTCTTGGACGTGGTCCAACGCATGATTTCCACCTCATAGAATCTGCTGAAATAGTCCACGACTACCAACAAACTTTCTCCCGTCGGAAAAGGACCCATCAAGTCTATGGCTATATCCTGCCAAGGACCGGTAGGTGGTTCCACTCTTTTCATTGGCTCTGGAGGCTGTAACTCCCCTACAACCTGACATCCATGACAAGACGTGCAGACTCGTTCGGCGTCTAAGTCCATCAGACCTTAGTTCTGAGGCGCGCCTTCATCTTCACGATGCCCTGGTGACCCTCATGAGCAAGACGTAGGACCTCTCCCCTTAGAGCCTCCGGTATGACAATTCGAGTGCCACGTAAGACAAGTTTTCCTAACACGCATAGCTCGTTCCTGACACACAAATACGCAGACATCCTACATTGAGACCACTCCCCACTTAAAATGTACTGTCTCAGGCTAACCATCTCTGGATCGCTCTCAGACACTTCTTCCACTTGTTTAGCCGAGAGTGCCGTGACTGGTAGGCTTCCTTGAGCGACTGCCATAACAAAGTCAATCTCCTCTCCGCTTGTGTCTTTGGGGTTGACTTGATTAGGCCTCGAAAGTGCGTCAGCAATGTTTGCTTTTCCGGGTCGGTAAACGACCTTGTAATCGTAACCCTGTAACCTTAGAACCCATCGTTCTATACGCGCCGATGGTTTAGAGAGCCTGCCAAAAATGCACTCAAGCGGTTTGTGGTCGGTTTCTAGTTCAAACTGGCGTCCGTATACATAAATGTTAAACCTTTCACAGGCCCATACCAGGGCTAATGCCTCTTTTTCCGTCTGGCTGTACCTTCGCTCTACTTCAGTGAGGTTCCTGGATGCATACGAGATTGCTCGCCATTCCCCATCTTGAAGTTGAGTCAACACCGCACCCAAACCGTGTGGGCCTGCATCGGCAATGATTCGTGTATTGCAGTCCCCTATGAAGTACGCAAGTGTGCTGGCCCCTGCAGCAAGCTCTTTTAGCTTCTGAAACGACCTTTCCTGTGCTTCACCCCAAACGAAAGGCTCATTCTTCCTCAGGAGACTCCTAAGCGACTCTGCTTCTTGCGCGAAGTGGGGGAGAAATTTTGCAGAATACTGCACCAGCTGAACGAATGATCTGACCTGTAAAGCATCCTGCGGAGGACTTGCATTCATAATAGCAGCGACTTTCTCTTCACTGGGCGTAACACCTTGGCTGCTCAGATCATGACCGTAAAAGGTTAGTTTGGGAAGGCGAAACTGACATTTCGTTCCATTCAGAGTTAATCCTTTTTCTCCCAACCGCTTTAAAACAGTATGCAAATTCCTGTCGTGCTCTTCAATACCACAACCATGTACAATCAGATCATCTGCCAAGTTAGCCACACCCTTACACCCCTGCAAAACATCAGCAACTATTTTCTGGTACTTTTCAGGCGCTGATGTTATTCCAACATCAAACGTTTGTATCGGTACAAGCCACGGTGTGTAACAAATGTTGTAATATCGCGCAATTTTTCATCCAGTTCCACTTGGTGAAAACCCCATTTAGATTAAGTCTTGAGAACACAGTTGCAGCATTAAGATCATATAGCACTTCCTCAATCGTAGGAATGGGGTGTCTCTCCCTCTCTATTGCCATATTCGCCCTGCGCATGTCCACACAAATCCGGATATCACCGTCTGCCTTTGGGACCACAAACAATGGTGACACCCATTCAGTAAGTTTGTGTGACACCTCTTTGATGATGTCCTATGCTAACAACTCGTCCAACTTCTCGTCAACCTTGATTCTCAGTCCAAATGGTAGCCTCCGTACCGGTTGTGCGACAGGTGTGACATTATCTCTTACATGAAGCTTCAGCTGGAGATCCCTCAGCTTCCCAACCCCTGTGAAACGTTCTGCGTAATTCTCACGAATATCAGCACCATTGTCCTCTGTCATTAATGAACATATTTCGTCTTTCATGCAACCAACCCTCTACACTTCCAATCTCTGTGCAATGCTCTTTCCTAGGAGAGATCTGCTTGGACCCTTAACAACTGTGAATTCATCAACACACGTCTTGCCATTGGCCCCACACACAATTTCAGACACAAATGTTCCAATCACTTTAATGTCTCCTTTTGACCATAATCAAACAATTTTTTGCTTGATTTCTTAGAATCACACTGTACACTCTCTTTCTTCATTGCCTCCCAGGTCGTCTGATCAATCACATTGCACGAAGCGCCTGAATCAATAAGTACTGCAGGTAACACAACTCCTCCAACCTTCAAATCAACTTCACTACCACCTGCAAACTCACCAGCTCCCACTGCAAACGCATAGTAATTTTGGGCACCAGTAGCTGAATTTTCTGACACTTGATATGGTCTGCCCCCGGAGGCTTTCCTTATCTCAGAATCTTGAGAAGGAGCTTTGCGTTCCTTCGTTTTGCAACAAATAGCAAAATGTCCAACCTCCCCACACGAATTACACTTTCGGTTGCGAGCTGGACAATTCCGATCACGTGCGATGTGGTCACTGTAATTACAACGGAAACATCTCATCACCTTTGCACCCTGACAACCACCAGAATGTTTACCAGACTTATTTCCTCTACCTCTGCCTTGAGCGGTCTCTTTACCTTTCCCCGTATTTTGAGGTCTGCCGAACATTCACCTGGCCTGACAAGCTTAACTGATCCATGGCCTTGACCTGCATATTTACTGCCTCATGTACACGAGCTAGGTCTTGCAAATCCTTCAGGGTTGCGTTTGATTTTTGCAGGAACTTACGGCGGAGTCTGGAGTCCCTGCACCTCTCAATAAGCTGATCCCTTATCGCTTCATCAACTTTTTCAAACTCGCAGGTGATCGCTTTCTGTCGCACCGACAAACGATTTGCTCCATTTGCCTAAACTGATGCCTTTCGAACGGAACATTCAACTGGGGCGAAAAAAAACCATCCAGCAACACCATACTCTCAGAGAAAGATACGATATCCGTTCCGGACACTAACGTATAGTAGAGTTCCTGCAATCAATCCTCCGGTATGTAACAGCAACGCGGTTTTCTGTTCATTCTTCGTTATCCCTTTAGCCCCTGAATACAAATTAAATGAGCGCTTCGACAACTTCCAACGAACGGCGAGAGTGTTCGGGTCTTCCTTCGGGTTGAAGGGAGGAAGACTGGCCACATGAAGAAGAGGAAGAAACGCGGCAGCTGGCTGAGTTTGTGTTGTCGAAGGTGTACTCGAAGTCGAAGGTGCACTGCTTGTTATTATCCTCCTGACAAAATTCTCAGATCCTCTAAGTAAATGACGCCCAAAATATCCCCTACCTCACAAAACGAATCGAATCCTTGTCGCCAATGTAAAGATTGCCTACCGATGGCCAACGAATCACACAGATTGAACTAAACACAACAGTAACCTTTACTTCACTCGCACCTCATGACACACAAAAGAGCATGGTTTCACATTTCCCATGAGTCTAAGTAAGCCCACGATTTCTATGGATTTCTGGTATGAAAACTAGAGTTATTTCCGCTTAAAAGGTTATCAATACATTACACTAATCGGTAAGTAATGTTTGCAACAAGAGCGGCAGTGTGGTATATAATGTTTACAACATGAGCGGCAGTGTTGATGTGGCTTTACAATCTCGAGCCGAAGGCGAGAGATTGTAGGGGCCCAACTTGTGAAATGAATACTTTGTGGCAGTATCGCCGATGTGTTAGAAAAGCATGCATGCAACAAAGTTCCATTGGCGTGTGCTTTCAAGAGAAATCAGGTATTGTCTTGCGTACTACTGAATGTTTGTACTAAGGTTGTCGTCGGATATTGAATATTTCTCATTTTCGGGCAATGATTTCCTTAAATTGACATACACATTTTCAGTGGAACACTTGGATTTTAAAGTTAAAGTTTTTAGTGATCCTTGTGCCCAACCAGTAGATTTACTGATCTCTTTCAACCTTGGAAGGCTTAACTGCAGAATACCCTACCACCTTGAAGCTAGAATCTAAATTGGGTGGATACGCCGATGCGCAGATACGCATTGGAAACACCGAGCTTAGCGGATACGCGGATAAGCACTCGTTTTCCTGGTTCCCAGTATTTCTCCTTTCTAAGCTCTCGTTTCAGTGATTTTAGTTTTTCATTTACGGTACCGTTGTCTACACTTTATACGCCAAAATAAAACTGAACTCTACCAATTACTGTTCTATATACCTCTTCTTTAAACGTGGCGTCAACAACATGCCTCGTTCTAGCTTTCATTGTACGGTTCGGTTAACTACAATTTTCTCGAAATAGCACTCGATTCCTAATTTAGCCTAAGCGCTCGTTTTAGTGATGAGGACTATGCACTACTGTGACATTATAGCCTTCATTTTACGGTTTGGTCAACGGATCAATGCTTCCTTGTGGGGATAGCACTCGAAATGGAGTACAACGAGAACGTGTTAACTACGCTTTTCACGAAATAGCACTCGATTCCTGATTAAGCCTAAGCACTCGTTTCAGTGATTAGGCCTAAGTGGTAAATGAGAAGTAACGAAGTAATAATTAAGTAAAATAAATTGTGTTCATAAAAAGAATTAACACGTGGTTGTATACTTTGTTGCAACTACTAGTGATTGTATATAATTTATTTAATTATTGTATTAGTTCATTCATCAACCCCAGCTTCTCCTTGCTACCCTTTCAAACCCTCCCCGTGCTTTTAGGCAGTTGAAAGTTATCACTCTTTACAGACTATGCATGTGACCTGAATAGTGCGTTACCGTTTGCTGTCACCCTTATGAATTATTAATGATTTTTACAATAAAGTACACACTTTATTACTTACCGAACTGTTAGGCAGCAAACAATGCTGAACACAGAGAGTATCCATGCTAACGATGGAATTAAAGCAACTAACAAGCACATGGCAACAGAATGGTCAAGAGCAAACGAGTGATTTTAGGTGTTTTGGGGGCCTAGTGTATGGTGAATTTGTTCTCCCCTATGACATCTATGGCATCCCAAAGCGCTCTCATTTTGGTTCGAGTCAGGCACGTTTCTAAGTATTGCAGTATCGCTATGCAAATTGCAGTGGTGTATTAAGGACTGATAAGGATGAGTTTTATTTCCTCACTATGTCTCTTCGATCGTCACAGACTGTTCACCCATGATAATCAACAGCTTTCACATCCAAAGTTCTGTACACAACTTCGATTGCATGGTGAATACGCTTCTAAAGTTTCTCCATTTGTCTGGATTTCTCTATCGTCCTTTTTCCTTTTTTAACAGGGAAGTACACTGATTGTCTAAGATTTTTCCTGTGTAGTGTCTTTACAGCCAATTGTAATGACTTTTATTAAGGTGCCAAGACTTTGTAGTGCTGAGGCACTAATTGGGGACACTGAACATATAAATGTAATCAGTTTCACTAAATAAGATCAAACATTCATTTTTAAGAAAGGGGAAACCGGAGTACCCGGAGGAAAACCTCTCAGAGCAGAGTAGCAAAACAACAAACTCAACCCACTTATGACTTTGAGTCGTATATTTTAATAATAATAATTAAAAAAAACTATATTGTTAACATATTTTCACCAGAACAAGTCTTACTTCATATTTTGTATAACAACGCGTCCTAAATTGTTGATCGATAAATGAAGGAACAGCTATTGACCATTCTTATTTTCCATTTTGTGCAGCTGGTATGCCTTTATGCTCTCATTTCAAGACGCTTCAGTGCTGATTATTACAGATCTATATCTTTCCGCAAGTACAATTTCTTCCAACTCCTCAGTAAATAATATAAAATATAATCAAGAAACAGCAACAAACATATAAAAACAGTAACAAAAAAATCGGCTTTCTTCTTAATAGTACGTACAAGTTGAAACTTTTAGTTGATAAATATGTGTAACGGGGCTGCAAAATAAGT
>NC_090888.1:15251905-15256905 GCF_036669925.1 Montipora capricornis | reverse complement strand
ACTGTTAGCATATGGAATTCCTTGGAATCTAATTTGAAACTTTGTAGCAACGAAATAATCTTTAAGAAGCGTTTAAGGAACAAACTGCTAAGGGATTTTTTAGGAAGTGATTGATATCGTGATAAGTAGTTATGTAATTGATAGTGATGATTGGTTATTTTAATCTTGTAAATAATTTAAATAATTATGTAAATTATTATTTTATAATTATTATTGTTCCTGAAAAGCCCCTTTGGGGAGGTTCAATAAAGTATGTATGTATGTATCAGTAGAAGCCGACGGTGCGCCCTTTACCGTTTGTTACTTGCGCTGCATAAACGCCTACATCAGAAATGAAAGAGAAACTCAGCAAGACTTACTGCGATGTTCATAATTTTGCGAAATCTCATCCTCAATGGCCAAAGGCCAGACTGCTTTTTGGGTTCCATCAATCAAACTTCCGACGCCAAGTCGAGAGTTGACCCGAAACCACTGATGCCGAAATCAATTTATGCGTGAAGTAAAGGTGACGCGTAACCAGTGGACCTCATCGCCTGATGATGACTAGCAGTATGCAGTCGAAACTTCGCGATCTACATCACAAGTGACCACATCGTGAAACAAACGAGAATACCTTATTATTATTATTGTACTTCACCACGATGTATAACAGCAACCTTTTTTACGACATTAACCTACCAATAAGCATGGCAGTCATGCATGGCGGTCATGTGCGGATTGCAGATTATAGACTGTAGATTACGCAGATTGTGCAGATTGAGCACTTTTTCATTTGGTAACCAGAAAGAGGTGCTCTACATCGACATGTCCCTTAATTTGTAAAAATCGTGTACCCAAACAATGCATTTTGCATCACGCACTGGAGATGGTTAATGTGTTACCCCCAAACAGTGAGACTACAGATTAGGAAAGGATAAGTTTTAAAAAGGATAAATCTTTAAAAAGAGTAATAAAGGCGAATAAGGAGTTAGATAATATACCAACACTTCTCTCTTTATATAAGTTGCAATGGGAGCAATTCGGTGTTTCCAACTACGATTCCAATCAATAAAAACTCCAAGATATTTAATAAACGACTCTTCTTTCAATTTCTTTCCACTCAATGTCAAGTGGATATTAGATGTTAATTTTCTTTCGACAGGATGGAAAACTACAAAACTAGATTAACTATATAAGAAAGATCATTCACACAAAAACAAAGCATTGATATCAGATAGCTCAAACCTAACAAAAGTCTGGAGAGAAACATTTTTTTTTTTGTTTACAAAATACATTTGAATCATCAGAAAATAAATGAAAGAGTAGTTAAGAGAGTATAGGTGGTGATGAGAGAATAGTTGTTGATATGAAATTTCATGCAACAGACTTCACTCTGTTGGTGTATCCCAGATAGGTCTTTTTGGAGTGAACCCCAGTTTTTTCTTTTCCTATGAAAACACCATCATGACCAAAAGTGGTAAAATGGAGTCTGAAGAAACTGGGATTTAATACCGAGGTTGTAAATCATCGAAAAGTAACGGCCACATGAGGAGAAAGATCTTCAATATGAGGATGTCTTTGATGGTTATTCTATCCCGTCTATATCCGTTGCAGTGAGGGGTTACGTAAACCTAAAAGTCCAAGGGATTGTTATTTTTATGGTTATGAAGGCTTCAGTTTGTTCTTCCTTCCAGTTTTCGGCAAAACAATCGTCTTCTCATAGCAATCGGTCATTAAAAAATTCCCCCTGTAAAGCTTCAATTCTTCACGTTTCTCATAATGCAGGACAAAAACCTCGCATAAAAGTAGAGCTGGGGCCCGTTTCTCAAAGGTCCCGAAACTTTCCGGGCCACTTTCGGGTGTCACATTTCCCTCTGTATCTCAAGAACGGAGAGGATTTAAGTAGTGATTTTGATTTTTGGTACCTTGAAAACATGTTAAAAGATCGGATTTCCAAAACAAGCGGTTAAAGGTTTTACACATGGCTTTTTGGGCCCGAAAAGTTTTCGGGACCTTCGAGAAACGAGCCCTGGTATTCAAAACTAATGACATGGTCACTGGCTGTACTTAAAGACAAAAGTCCCAAATGAAAATTGCTGTTTGTTCAATGGTCTTCAAACTTGAAACCAGTACTGTACGGCAGTTAGGACACACAAGGTAGCTTTTTAAGCAATAGGGAGTTTAAGAAACCACGACAGCTACGGAGATGAAAACGTCAGTCCAAAATATAACTTTGAGCTGTTTTAAGTATTTCATGATTATTCCATCTTCTTTATATTATTCAATGTGATTGAAGTGTCCTAAAACTGGATTGGTAAAGACGGATTTGAAGTAAAGAGTGAGACTGAAAGATTCACGGTAGTTTGTCCACGTTGCCGTCAAAACCTTAAATTTGGTCATTTCACGTAGTAGTTTTGACGAGTACGGAAGAGAAATGTTTAAAAATGCGTGCCGAAAGTGCAGCACGAGTATTTTGATTCTTTTAACTTTTTGGCGTTGTGTTTGCTGTAGCCGTCGTCGTTTCTTAAACTCCCTCAGAATGACAATGACTACGACTACGACAACGAGAACGTCACAAAATTTGCATATTTAGCTTTGCACGGCCTGCACGTGCTTTTTTCACTTTTGTCCATTTCTGTGCTGTTGCCGGGAAAACAACAACGTAAAATAGCCAAATTTGAGGTTTTATGACGAACGTCACCAATTGAGGATAAACTTTCATTTCTTTTTTTTTTCATTTACTCCCCTAAATTAAGCGCCGTTTGGACCATTGTCACTTTTGAGGAACTACCACACTCTTGTCATATTAAAGAGGTTGAAATAGTCACGAAGTGATTACAAAAACGCGAATATATCATTTGAGATGACGATCTCGTTGCCGCTGTTGTCGGTGCTTGAGCTTCCTACAAATACACTGCAGCTGCCTTCAAGAAACAGCTTTATTATGATACATTTACTTTCGGGACTGCAACCCTCATTTTAAGTGTTTAGCTTTTTCCTGTTTTTTTTTTTGAGCAAATGGAGGTTACTACTGCTACCAAGTTTGCGTATACGATTGATTAGAGGTAGAAGCAATAAATGAAAGGCTTTAGGAGTATTATCAGTTAAAAGCTCACAGCTTTGTCGTGGTTGTTGGTATGTTGTTCAATAGATGAGCTGAATGTTTGCCAGTGCAGTAAAATAGATTCTCAACTTGTTGCAATTGATGCCAATATCCGCTGTGGCAAAGACACAAATTCAAGCAAACGCCAAAATCTGTAAACGATAATCAAAACGTTGTCAAAAAGCAAAGAAATTGCTTAGCCTTCGCGGGATTTGTTTTAAATCACAAATTTCGGAAAATATCACTTATGCATTAAAGACAAGTGGCCAAATTACTTTATAAGATTATCTTCGGGGGAGGTTTTCGGTGTTCTTGTCTCGAAACAAAGGGGTTTTTTTATGTCGGTGTAAAATCCTGTGAAACTTTTTCTTTGTTTTGTTAGCTCGTTGTAGGGTTACGTTATTGTCTTTTATTTTCCTTTGTGTTACGTCATCTGTGAGTTTCACAGGTTTTTACACCGAGGATGAGCCAGGCAAAGTCTTCTGTAATTCTTACGTGTGCGAATAAATCATATGTATAAACAAGTGGAAATCGGGGTAAAACACAAAGCACTACAAAAGAAGATCCAGTGGTAGCCAGCAGAAAATTGCTTGCATAGAGCCGTGAGATGTAAACTATTGACATGGGGTAATAGGAACTTTAAGATCTACGACGCGGTGGTCAACAAGAACGCCACGAAACAACAATATCATTGGTTAAAAGAGAAAAAATCAACGTGTTGCACGTGCGGCACGCATTTCAGC
Source organism: Montipora capricornis (assembly GCF_036669925.1). NCBI lineage: Eukaryota > Metazoa > Cnidaria > Anthozoa > Scleractinia > Acroporidae > Montipora > Montipora capricornis. Next base: position 15,253,080 of record NC_090888.1, on the reverse strand, counting down.
GCATAAACGTGCGGTTCTCTTCACAACAACGACGTGAAATCACCAAATCTGAGGTTTTGACGACAACGTAAGTGTTCAAATGTGAATCTTTCGTTCTCTATTTTTGCTCTGAAACCGCTCGTACCAATTTATTTTTAGGATACTTCGGCCACATTGTAAGACGCGAACGAGATGGCCAAATCGCGAGAAACTTACGATAGTGCAACGTTATATTTTGAGGTGACGTTTTCGTCGACGTCGGCGTCGTAGATCTTAAACTCGCTAATAATGTTGTGGAGAAATTACTCTAGAATTCATCGCTTTATTGCTACAGCTTTTTTTTTTCGAAGGGCAGTAAGCTTAGTAAAATCTCACCTATAAGAGAAACGTAAAATGTCTTTGATTCAGTGCCAACTTCATTGGTAGCGATGCAACTATAGTTCCCATCCTGGTTGATTTTGCTCCACACTATTCCCTCAGTGCTGGAAGCCAAGGTTGTAGATGATTTCATCATTGATATGCTGATCGGTGGCTTCCCTTGAGACAAGCACCACACATAATGCTCCGAGACTGTTCGAACCACTCGTAAAGGAATTATCACCTTCGGTTTAGCTGAAAGAAAGGACGATGTACAGCTTTTAGCCATCAGTTAACTATAGCACACTGCAAAAGAAAATCAGAACTTCCAAATTGTTAAAATAGATACTTTAAATTTGCTATAGTTCCATCATAAATACTCTTTTTTTCCGGCATTTTAACTTCAACGACTCAAACTGCGGAGATAAGCATAATGCATTTGAACTTGTCGTTTCGTATGATACCACAAACATCTTCAGAAGTGACGGTTGAACAAATTTGAAAATATATTATTGAGTGTTTTCATGTGACGTCACGGCGGCCATGTTGGTGTACTTAAACAAAAGAATGGCGGCCATGATGGTGTACCCAACTAATCCTCCAGGAATTAAACTCTATTTTTATGCAAATACTTTCTATTGTTTCAGTAATCCAGTATGGCTGCTGGTCACGTGAGTGAAAACGCTCCATAGCGGAGCTCAGGAGCGCGAAGTGCATCAGTGGAGCACCATGGGTAAGAAATTATGGGAATCTATCGATGCGCAAAAAATTGGTTATGGCGTCAGCGTACGCCCGCCCGCCCGTACAGACTGTCGGTGTGGAGGTGGGAATGAATGACC
>NC_090888.1:15241905-15246905 GCF_036669925.1 Montipora capricornis | reverse complement strand
AATACCATTAACAACTTGTATTCGAGGTTTGTAGTTTGCAATAATCATAAGTGATCGAAGTCAAACGACTGAAACCATTCTCAACTTTACGAGAATTGCATTTGATTTATGTATTATGCTTTCGCTCTTTAAGGATCATTTTTCTAGGTGAAAAGTAAAGTCGATTTTGCGGAGATTTTCGATGTTATTAAAAAAGGAAATCTATGGGACGCCATAAGTAGTACTGGAAACTATTTGTGCATTTGCCGGGTTAATGGCCGCAGATCGAATCTGTGTTTTGACCCAGGCAAAACCTCATCTACCGTAAAGGCCTGGCAAAACGCTCGCAACTTTTCAACGCAACATCATGCAACATTGTTGGGCACAACATGTTGCGTACGTTTGGCCACCCTATTGCGATATGCCGTGCGTGCGTTTGGCCAGTCCATTCAACACACGTCGCAACTTCATGCAAGATGTTGCGTTGAAATAATGCGAGCGTTTGGCCAGCCCTTAACAGAAAGACTACCTAGGTTTCTTACTTTTGACTAGAGTATTGTTTACTTTGGTTTAGGCTCTGTTTACACACATAATGGCAGTTGAGAGTACGTGATTTCAATTGCGCCATAGTTAATGCATGGAGATGGCTATGAAACTGGACAAGTTTCTTTGTTTGTCCATATTTTTGGCCTTGACCCTGCACAAAACACGCCATTTTTCGAGAAGATAACCAATCAAATCCTTCGATTAAATTATGGGCAACTAATTTGCGAACCCGTACGAAGCAAAAACAAATGATTGTGCAGGGTCACGGTCAGTTCAACATCGATTGCAACAACATTGTTCTCGCTTTCGAAAGTCCTAAGGTTTCATAACCAGTCCCTTGAGTAACTATGATTGCGCGTACAGACGAAACTTGATATTGAAGTCAATAAATATATTGAATAATGCCATAATATTTACATCCTTTCATTCTTTCAGTTGACGCGGTCAATCGGCAACTGATGAGATCCACATGATAGGATCGAAACCGCGGTCTTACCTGACCAAATAATATGTCAGAGAGTCTCTATCTACAGTCGGGTTATCTTAAAGTGCCCCTGTGATAAAAAAAAAACACTTCCTTTTTTCCTTCATATTTTGAAAGTGTGTTTGCTTAACACCTGACTGGCAAAATTGTGAGCTTTGATTTTTATCCAAAGGTCGTTTACTTTGAGTGTAAGTTTTGGATTTCACGGTCCGCCATTACTCACGTTCAAAACTGACCGATTGGACCTCTGACGGTTGGATCCAGGGAAAAGTGACGTCAGAGTCTCACGATCTTAAAATTTCGGCGTGTGAACGCAGCTTATTATATATGCAAAGCGTGAATTTAAAAGTCTGAAAGCCCAAAACCCCCGTGCTGCATATTAATTCTGCGGCGTACTCACGTATTGCATTCTTAAACTAGTGAGCGTTTCACGTCATTTTCTCCTCGATCCAGCTCTCTCAAGAACATAAAGGTAGTAATGGCGGACCATTAAATGGGAAAATTACAGTTAAAATAAAATATAATAAAATCAAGGCTTAAAACGTGGTTCACTTAGTGTTTTGTTAACATAGTTTTCGGAAATCCAAAGAAAAATATGAATTTATTTTTTGGTCACAGGGTCACTTTAAAGCCTCGACAAAGAAGCGATTTAAAGTCATCGACATCAAATATCAAAAGAGCATCGACGAGATCGAATTAACCCCAGACGTTCAAGGAGGAGATAGTTACTGACCATGGCCACAAACCAAAACACGCTGAAGAAGTCAGAAGAACGAGTGAAACAATTGAAGAAAACAACGCCTCCAAAGAGCATAACGATCTGCTAAGAAACGCAGAAAAAAGACAAGCAAAGCCTATAAAAAGCCAGCTATCTCACTGATACAGGGCACAATGTAACAGGCGTTCAAAAACAAACTGAACCCGGGCCCGGGTCAAACATTAAAAACCAGAAGATCAGTCGCTTCCACCGCCGATCAACAACATATCGGTCGAGCCCAGAATTAAATTGGTGCAAAAGCGTGAGGCCATAAGGTCACATTCACATTAATGCTGAGAAATTCAACACCAAGAAACTAAAAACACTATTTTCGAGACCAACTATTTTCTTGGGAGAAAACGTATCACAGAGCAGTATAGAGATTCATATGTAAAGCCTCATAGGGTCACATTCACATAACTGCTGAGAAAATCAACACCAAGAAACTAAAAACACTATTTTCGAGTCAAACTATTTTCTTGGAAGAAGACGTATCACACAGCAGTATAGAGATTCAAAGATAAAGCCTCACAGGGTCACATTCACATTACTGCTGGGGAAATCAACACCAAGAAACTAAAAACACTATTTTCGAGACTAACTATTTTCTTGGGAGAAAACGTATCACAGAGCAGTATAGAGATTCATATGTAAAGCCTCATAGGGTCACATTCACATAACTGCTGAGAAAATCAACACCAAGAAACTAAAAACACTATTTTCGAGACCAACTATTTTCTTGGAAGAAGACGTATCACACAGCAGTATAGAGATTCAAAGATAAAGCCTCACAGGGTCACATTCACATTACTGCTGGGAAAATCAACACCAAGAAACTAAAAACACTATTTTCGAGACTAACTATTTTCTTGGAAGAAAACGTATCACACAGCAGTATAGAGCCCGGATTCAAATATAAAGCCTCATAGGGCAAAAACCATTGCTAAATAAATCCTACAGGAACCGCCTAAAAGAGGCGTCCATTCAAATATGTACTCAAGGGAGCAAAATTATGACAAAGGCGACAGAAACCAGACCTCGTACAAGGGAGTCGTGTAGGCCTGTCAACCCTTTTTAACACTCAATCCGAGAAAGGAATGTGGTTCCAATGTAAGCACCCGTTTCTTTCGTGGGAGCGTTGCGTGACATCGCCAAAAACGGCTGGGAACGAGAATAGCAACAAGTATGATTCATGCTGTTTATGGAAAGTTCAGCAAGCTGTGTACCTGTTTTTATTTTATTTTTTTTTTTTAAGGAAACAGACGTTGTCCTTGGCTCGTACGCAATTGCTAATAGATATAACAGTTCTTTTGTCTTGCGCCATTTTAGTCCGGTATATCAAAGTCTACCCTCGTCACAGTATCGATTCTCAAACCTCTGCTGGCAGATAATGGTTGGATCAATGGAACATGTAACTGTGACGATAACCTTAAAGCCCACATATTGATGGAGCCCATACCGGACATGCATGTTCTAAAATTGGTCTTAATAGTGACTTACATAGCATAGAGAAAATTACAATGTTATTGCGGCTAACTGTGCGTTTTAACAAGCCTAGTACTATATTTGCTTTGTTTACCTTAATATCTACATGATACGACCAAGTTAGGTCACTTGACATGTTAACACCCAGATCCTAATATGAATTTACAGATTTTAATAACGTGTTAGACGGGTAGAATGAGTGTTTGGTTTTGTCCTTCTTGTGCGTTATTCTCATTACTTCACACTTCTTTGTATTAAATTTGACTTGCCAGTCCGTTGCCCATCTGTCCAAAGAATCCAAATCAGACTGTAAGATAGTAATATCGCTTGGGTTGGTTAGTTCCCGGTAAATCTTTGTGTCGTCAGCAAATAACTTTATAGTCGATTTAACAACTTCTGGTATATCGTTGACGTAGATCAGAAATAAGATAGGCCCTAAAATGGTGCCTTGTGGAACTCCTGAAGTGACTGGAGACCAATCAGAATGGATGCCGGGTATTACGACTCCTTTTTTTCTGTTTGCCAGAATGTTCCTTATTCCAAAATGGCCGCTGATTTATGCGCATACAAATTGTCCCTTGTTGCCTCGTTCAAGACAAAATATTCTTTTGAATTTTAAGTTTAAGAACGAGGCATCAAGGGCTAATTTGAATAAAAACAAAAGAATATTTAAATGGCGGCCATTTTGGAATAAGGTGTATACGAGAAGCGATCCGCTAATGCCATATCGATTTAACTTGAGAAGTAAACGCTCATGAGGTACGCTGTCAAATGCCTTAGCTAGGTCTAGGAAAATTGCATCCGTAGCTTTGGAGTTGTTTCTTGATACTGCCCAGTCATTGAAGCAGCTAAATAGCCAAAGTGGTTTTCATCTAAGACTTGATGGTGTAACCAGAATGCTGATATTCTCGAACATATGATTTTCTCGGCTACTTTGCAGATAATACTCGTTAAGGAGATTTGGCGGTAATTCTCTTTCTGGTGTTTGTGACCTTTCTTATAGATTGGTGTTATGTTTGCGATTTTTCAATCCACTGGTAGTAAACCAGAGGAAAAGGACTTGATGAACATTTTACATAACGAGGTAGACAATTGTGGTGCGCATTCTTTCAGGATGCGAGGTGAGACATGTCAAGCCCTGGGGACTTATGAATATTAAGTGCCTTCAGGTGTTTTTCTGCCTCATTTGCAGTACAATAGATATTGCATAATTCATCGTTTCCTCTGTTTTCGAAGTGAGGTAGATCATTTTCTTCTTGGGTAAATACGGATGAAAAATACAGGTTCATTCGCTGTGCAATACTTTGGTCGTCGGTGATTTCCTCTTCTCCTTCTTTTAGCAAAACTTTTGTCCCCTTGCGTTTGAATTTATGTAATTCCAGAACGGTTTTGGGTTGTTGTCGAATTTCAGATTTTTTGCAAGGTCTTCAAGGTATTGCCATTTCGCGGAGGTACATTTCTTTTTTAAAGCGTCGTTACCGCCGCACAACTGTGATTTTTCTGTTTTTAATCAGATTGACATTAAGTGGACATTATATGAAGTACTAAGTAGGAAACTTTTCAACCCGGATGTGAGCACATGTTTTTCTGGTCGTGTGGAGTTTTAACTGTGAGAAAAACTGGCTGGATTTGTGGAATAAATTATGGTTAAAAAATTACAACTGTTGTTGAGTTGAAGTATTGGCAACATTTTTCTGGTCCTTCGAAGCCGGAGAGAACGAGCGAATCGAAGAAGTGGTGTGGAATTTG
>NC_090888.1:15226905-15231905 GCF_036669925.1 Montipora capricornis | reverse complement strand
ACGGCCCTCGCGCTTGGTTAGCAAGAAGTTAATAATAGAGGATGCGTTTCTATAGTGTACTGATTATGTAACAAGAGAAAAGATCACGAATCGTCATGTATCGGCCGAATTTGATTTTAAAATGGCTTTAGCTCCAGTCTCCTGTCTTGATTATGATCTCAGGCATGAAATTAAAACAGTCAAAAGGAGTATAACCACGACCACGGACGCAAACAAGTGCGTGTTACCTTTAAGACGAGCTATTTAGGGATTTGGATGGGGTAAAGAAGAACAAAACCTATTTAGAGCAGCTGCATGTTTTAACAAGGGCCTCAATGGGAGTAATATATGATTTCTTGCGACCAACAGGCCCTTCGATAACTACCCCAAACGTGTCACAGATCTCTTTTAGTTTATCAACCTTAAACTTTGCCTGTAATTTTCCCCGCTTAGCAAGACTACAAATGTCGTGGCCATCATAAATGATGAGATGACGCAAATCCACTTGATCGAATAATGATACTTGTAACTCCCTCAGCCTTTGCTCGTTGTCCCAAGTCTGCAAGTCGTTTTCGTCAATTTTTTCAGCTTCATCCGAGAGTTTTCCAACAGCCTTATTTTGACGTTGTGCAGCAGCGAGTCATGAAAAGTAACTGCTGATTTGTTTTCATTGCTGTTCGCCACTCCTCTGGAGCAAAACGAAGTTTTCCACTATCATCCATGAGTGAGCACATTTCATTTGCTACTTTCACTGGGTCTTCTTTGTTTCCTGTAATAAGAACACAGTTAATCACATTTTTAAAGACTTTCATCACGATACACTGAGGTAGGACGGAACTGTAACTGAACTGACAGGTCTGAAGTCAACTTAAAACGCGTTCCCCTCACGGGTTTAATTCACTTGCGTATTTTCCTTAACTGCATGGGGTATTTTAAGGGCAGAAATTTACAAGGAATTGGTTTTCCTTTCAACTAGCTCTATATACACTTGATTTACCTCACATTTAAAAGCAGTAGTTCAAATGAAAACCAAACCGCAAGGGTAAAGCGGAAATTTTTGTTAGTCGAGTTACCTGTTTCTACTCCACTATTGAACTTTTCAAGCAAGACGTTCTTCACATTCTGGGTTGCTCGCTGGCCTTTCGTTTGCTTCTTTAAAGCCCAGTCCAGGAGTGGTTCTTTCCTCGATAAAGTGACCGTGCCGCTGCTTTTTTGTGTTACTCCTGCTTTACCAGCAAAGTGCGATAGTTGAACTTCTGTCACTTTTTCTGCCCACTTTTTTCGTGCCAAATCGAGAATACTTTCACGTTCCATAACCATGATATGTCGCTCAGTGTCCATGTGAACTTGTAGATCGCTTTGGGTAGGAAAGGAGGCGACACATCCTTCCTCGTCACACATAAAAAGTTCCTCACATATTACAGGACCTTTTGTTTTCGACATCAAACTTGGCTGAGCTCTTGCCTTGTTGGTCGTAAAAGGGATAATGACGCGAAGACATGTTGGTCCTTGCAGACATTGAGTTAGGTTCTCATATAAAAACAGCTGACCCTCACCGACTCCATAAGCCTTCCACGCCTTGATTCCTGTAGTTAAAAACTCAAAATTGAACAACGTACGTATCCCTTTCCATTCTACCGTCTCACTCGCCTTTGAAATATCAACCTCTGATACTGCCACCCTACATCCACGCACTCCACCATGAGAATCCAGCGCTTCTTTCATGTCACCTGCGGTAATGACATCATGCCTTTCATCGACCCATCTCTGGATATGCCCTTTCAGCGGTGCTATTTTGCGATCACAAATGTCCTTACCTGACTGGGTCAGAGAAGTCAAATCTTCGAAAGTGAATTCCAGTTCTTTCTCCAATAGATTTGATAGAAGTAATTAATGAGCCATTGTGGTAGCAGCATGCGTTGTCAGATTTAAGATAAGCCGTTGATACATTTTTGTGCTCTTCTTTAATAGTTGAAAGGAGGTGCTCCAGAATAGAAACAACAGAAAACCAGTCTTGGGTGCAAGTATCGAAGACATGAACGAAGGTTTCTACCGAGTGACCTTCACTACCAGACCTGAAAATAACACAAGAAACATGCCAACTCTTCCCCCGTTTCCCATAAAAGTCACTCATTTGTTCTCTGTATCTTTTCGGAAGGTACTTCATGGCCCAGTCCATTATGATTAAAACGCTCTCGTTAGTCAATACACTGAGAACATCTTGCTTAGCTTGTTCTTGGTTAACGGATCGAAGAAGATGAGCTTTCAAATCGTGGGTTGCCTCCACTGCATGGGTAAGGTCAAACGCCACTTGACTCTGCTGTTGGTCTGTGAGAGTCGATTTAAACAATTTATCATGTTCGTAATGTTACTGAGAACTTCATCCAGTTTGCAGCAATAGTTGCATAATTCGTTGTGAAGGTGGTCGCACTGCTGCCTGAAGGCCTCGTTCTGAGGGTCACTGAGACTAAAATTCGTGCAGTGATCCGCGCATCTCTCCTCTTGTCCCACGTGACTTTTGTAATCGGTTTTCAAATATCGTTTGCTCTCCTGCAGCGTCTTAGACATCTCCCTAGCCCAAGTGGAATCAGCGCCTCCTTTCTCAAGAGTATTGACGACAATTTGGAGGGTTTCAAACGCTTGTGCTCCTTCCGTTGAAAAATAATCCAGCCCCTGTATTGATTTCTGCTTGGAAGCGGAACAAACGTCAATTATCCTGTACAAAGTTCGTTCACTTGCGGGTTCAAAGCCTGTTTCTTGGCAAAACGAGATGTATTGTCTTATTATCCGGGAGGAAACCATTGTCCTGATTACGTTTGGAATAGTGATTCTTTCTCCCGAATCAAGCTTCAGTTCCTTAGTGCCATAAGCAACGTCCTGAAGGAAATTTGGTCTGGCGATAAAGTTTACAAAGTGGCTTGTCTTTACAGGATCAAGGCGTGTCCGTTTTATCGGTATCGGTACCACTTGATGCCCTGGTCCTTCTTTAGCGGCATGACGCCGAGCACGATCGATTTGCCATTTACTAAGACCTGGAATCATCTCCCGGAGTTCCTGTTTCGAAAAATGTCTGGAAAACATAGATAGAATTTGTAGTCGAGTATGACGACTTTCAGATTGGTTGTAAGCTTCAAGCAAAATTGGAATTTCGTTGCTAAAAGCATTTTCCTTAACATCATCGCGGGTTTTCTCTTGAATGTCATAGCCTGAAGAACGCAGCAGAGCTTCAAATACTTCATCTTCTTGATCTGGAGCAATTGTTGAGAGAACCGCAGAGAAAACCTGGCGTACTTTTCGCAAATAATAACATTTTTGTGAGCTTGATGTACTTTCCCAGTTCGAACAAAGAGACGATGCTATTGGACTGACTCTTCCCTCTGTGATACGTGAAATGGCTTCATTCAAAACTATGCGACTTTCCTGACGACTTTGTTCTTCATCTATCCAAAAACTGACTTCCTGATCTTCGTCTTCAATACTACAAACGGTGCTATCCAAGGTGATTTTAACCTCTTCGTCTCGTGAAGTTGGATCTGATGAAACTTCCAGAAAAGCAAATGCAGCGTTTAAATTTGCTTCTTCAGCCTCTTCCACAGGACTTACTTTCTTTCCAGTGACATTACTTTCATCATCTCTTTGTTCCTAAAAATTGTGTTAATTATACGGTAACTTACTAACTTGTAGCAAACTTGCAACTGACGCGTGGATTCAACAAATGATCTATACTAGTCATCAAATCTCTCTCAAAAGTTTGAACGCCACCTTTAGCGACTCTCCAACGACAATCCTTTTCATCTCTCACCCGTCTATGTAAAAAAAGTACTCAAGAATGGTCATACACATCTTTGCGATAATTTATTGACCTGTCTAAAATTAACATAATAAAAATCGATAGACTCAATTCGCCTTTTATTTGAAAACTAAATATTTCTGTCACATGTCCCGTTATTGTCAATGTGGGAACGTAATGCAACGTGAACAACGGAATTATCTCTTTCCGTTATTGCACTGCTGTTCCTCGTATGACCGTGACCGGGATGATGAATCAAATTGATTTCACGAATACAATGGAACCTCGATATAACTGACGATGTTTAAGGGAATGCCAATATATGCTCGCTATTCTAAACCACATTTCGGGGGTTATTTTCCATGGATGTTACTCTTTACTGGGGTGAAGAATATCGTTTGTTAGTATATACTAAAACAGTGGGATAGCGTTGAACTCGCGCGCTGATTGGCTCGTCAATCTCCGAATATCCTGTGCTGTTTACCTCCGAGCAGCTCGGGAAAAAATGGCGTCCCGATTTGCATCCGTGACAAGTGAAGAAAACATCCAAATTAATTTTTTGTGGTGTTGTGTATATTATCTCACTGTTTTAGTATATACTAAAACAACTATTCACCTCAGTGTCGGTGGCTAGCGTTGGGTATTTAACGCGCCGCATCGCGGGGCGGTTAATATACACCGCTAGCCACCTCCACTTCGGTGAATAGTTGTGAATTATACCGAGGACGTAGTAATAAATGCTGTCCTCGTATCCAGTTTCCACTACACTTTTTAAGTCACGTGACACTGATGTGCTATAATTACCCGCGGGGAACTGCCATTCGAAAGGAGCGGGGATGCTCGTCGGAAATTTTGAATTAAACCCCTAAAGGAGACCAATCTGGGCGTGGCCCAACACTTTTTTGACCCCTAAAAGCGATCATTTTAATCTTTGATTACATGAATCGAGTAAATAAATGGAATTAAAACTATATAATTTTTTAACATTTCTTCAAGTGCAACCCTAAAAGAGACGTCTACGGCTAAATTATAATGGTGTTTTGCCCAGAACACCCTAAGCGTGACCAAAATCTGAAATTTACACCCCTAAGTGAGACGGCGAGCATCTCGCCCCTTTCATATGAGAGTCCCCCTCCCCCCTCCCCCCTCCCGAGCATCCCCTTGGGTATAATAATTCCTTGAATTTTTAATAATACCCTTTCTGGTCAAGGGAGATATTTATGAAGAAGGT
>NC_090888.1:15199405-15219405 GCF_036669925.1 Montipora capricornis | reverse complement strand
AGGTGCCACTACTTTCTTCGCTCCTCCAAGTAACAGTTAGCTAGTGCCGGTCCTCCCTTCGCCCTAAGTTTTCAAGATGGCGCGGTCTTGTGATAATTCCTTTGTTTACCTTATGGGTTAAGTACCTTTTGCTCGTTTTTACCTCATTGATGACGAAGTCTCAATGAGGTATTGTGAGGGGGACTCACTCGATCACTCGTTCACTCGATCAATGGGCTGTTAAATTTCGGCTTTCGTTCGGACGGCCGAATCGGTGCACGAACGTTCTGGAACGGAAGCGCTAAGCGCACGTGTCGTAATTGCGAATCCTACCCTATGCCCTTATTTCATTATTTTCCGTGGACGTTCTGAATATTCCATCGAATTATGAAATTAAAGTCTTAAAAGTCGTAGAAGAACAGTGTTCCAAGTATCTTTTGAATTCACGATAAACTTGTGTCACAGGTATTTAGTAGTCGGATATGCTCAGTCTTGAGATGGAAAATGTTCATCTGAAGTCACATGACAAAGCACACCGTAGATCAGCCATTTTTATTCAGCAACGGCAGGAGAGGAGTTTGCGACTTTCAGGTAAGAAGTTAATGTTTTCTGCCGTTCTTTCTGACAAAAAAGTTAGTAGTTGTTTCGGATCATTCAGACCGGATTTGACAGGTAGTAATCAAATGACGTGATCAATCAAAAGAGAAAAGAAGGGGGCGTACATAAATTATGGGCAAGTTGAGGCATGACGCAATGTGTCGGTTTTAACCCTAACACGTGAAAGAAGAGGGCGTGCATAAATTAGGGGCAAGTTGGGGCATGATGCAATAACGGTTGTAACCCTAATGCATGAAACAAAAACACGCGCGTAACCCTAAATAATGTTTCGTAAGGTGCGCATAAAATAGTACTGTGTGTGCATATCATTTTTTATCGGTATGTGACTAGCGCGTAACCCTAAATAATGTTTCGTAAGTATGACGCAATGTCGGTTGTAACCCTAACGTCGCATAATTTAGGGTTAGGTTAAATGAGATGCCGGTCATGTTCCAATACGAGGATATTTTCGTCGATGAGAATGACAAAGAAAGAAACGTAACCCTAAAATAATGTTTCGTAAGGTGCGCATAAATTAAGTACTGTGTGTGCATATCATTTTTATCGGTATGTGGCTAGCGCGAGGCAAAGCAAAGACAAGACTAAGGAAAACAAACCAATCACTTCACAACGAATAATTTATATATATATAATTACAAATCGAGAAAAAATGATCTCTTCTTTTAAAAGAGTGAACCATTAACATCATCGCGGATGCAATAAACTACAACTCGCAAAAACCTCTTCGTATACTACAAAGATTTACTTGCGCGATTCGTTTCACTTACATAAAAATCTACTGGAAAAAAGTCATTTGCATTGTCAACTTCACGCCTTACAGAAGCGGCGAACTTGTCCAATTCCCGAAACGGATCTATGGTACATGAAGCGATGACTTCTCTTATTATGTTATCAATCATTTTTGATCGTTCTCTTGATTCCCTATCGCGGGATTCTGCTTTTGCGCGATTCGCACGTATTTGAGCCAAACGTTCTTGCGCTGCGTCGAAGAGGTAGGATCTCACTCTTTCCTTTTCTGTAATTCTGTCCTTTCGTCCCTCAGTCGCCAGTCTGCTATAAAAAGAAAATCAATCAGCAAAGAAACATGAAAATTAAACCCTTAAACACCACCAAATGTGTTTGTAAGAGTCTCTCAGTTAAATCATTTTTGCGAATCCGTATCAAAGAAGTCAGAAGAATGAAAACGTTTTTTATCATCTTCGGAATAAACCCTTAACATTACCAACTTAGATAGTTTAAAAATTTGTTTGTAAGATCATAGCGCAATGTACGAAAACAAGACCTACCTTTCTGCAAAAACATGTTTGCTGATCTTGCGTGGCTGGAATTCTTTCGTGCAATAACTTCTTTTCTGGTTCATAGCTTCAATCTGTTTACTGTCTTGAGATGTTTGCAAAGCGCAACAGTTCTACTCTGTTCGTTCCTTGAACTAAATGATTGCGTTGACGCGCTCTTGATCACCGACGCGTAACGTTTGGAAAAAATGCAAGTCGTGTATTGTTTCATGGGCTCTCTGAATTTACTAATTGTACCGGGACAGATTCCGCGAAAATTTTTGTTATTGTGAATACAGACTGCAATTCATTGTTTTATAAACTAATTACCTTTCCTTTGTTTTTACCGCAGTACCGCCTTTTGAAGGTAAAGACAGATGTAGAATATCGGTTGAAAGTCGTTTCACATTTCCAATACAATGTTGTTTTTGTATGAAGTACGAACAAGACAGGGCATGTTTGAAACGTTACGGGCGATTTTTGGATTATGTGAAACCAATTTACTTCTTACCTAATTTTAAGACCAAACGTGTGGTTGATAGCAAATCTGGACAAAATTAAAGACTCTTCAAAGCCTGCTAATGTCTCACATCTTTTAGAAAAAAGGCTCTCTTGTACCTATGCAGACGTTTCGAACTGGAAAAACTGCATTTCAAACGCTTCTTTTTTCCTTTCCTCCGCTTTGATCGCAATTAAGAAAATAGTGCTATTGTGTATGAGATGAGCTTTGTTTGAAAAGGCGCTGTTTTGCGCTATTGTTCCTTCAGAGAGGCGTAACGTCCTAAAGCAGGATTGCCGCTTTTATTTACATCGAAACCTCTAAGGAGTTGTAGAGAGCATTTTTATGTCGGCAAAAGGGTTTGTTTAAAGAAATTTTTTTATGCCGCAAAGGTAGATCGGTTAAATCGTTTTTTAATTTTCCAACATACCCCCTATATCATGTGCTATTATAAATAGTCTTGAAAAAACTGATCATCATGTTCCCAAAACCATGATGAGAGTGATCGAAACAGAAACGCTCATCTTGACGGAGAAGGCTGCGAACCACATCATAGAGAGACATATCAAAAAGGCTGTGAGAGCTTCACAGTTTTATGATAATGTGGATGTGTCCCGTTTAATTCTCGATACCATCACAGAGCTGGAGAGAAGAAAGCGGGAAGAGAACAGCAGATTGTACTATCCGCCTAAAGAGGAGCAAACTGTGCCTTATGTTTATATATTGCCCAAAAATGGTAGGGTCTTTAAAGTTCGATACATAAATATAGGGTACAGTATTGGAAAATCTTTAGGCGGATGTGATACCGATCAACTGGAAATAATCATGGTGAAAACATCTGGGCGTTGGGACATCATCACTGCGTATCCTTGCTCTTGAAGCAGAAACCTTTTTTAAAAACGGCTCCTTTAGGAGCCAACAATTCTATAAAAGTCAATAATCAATGGGTTTCAAGCAAAGTTAAGGCTTTACTAATATTGGTTCGTTGTTTTTTATCTCTTAATCTTTACGGATAATTGGACAATACCATCAAAGATTTTTTCTTATCCTTACAGGATAATCTCTGTGGGAAGTAAAAAAACATTAAAAGCATGTTGTGTAGTAATCTTTTCCACCAATAAAATATAGTGGTATAATCCAGAACCATATAAAAGCGAAAGACGGTCCCACACAAACCACTTCTATTTCCAACTCATTGAGTGAAAGCAGAAAAAAGATAAGCGAAGACATACAAAAAATGGAGAATAGGCCATGGATTGAAGAATTGACGGACAGCGCCCTGAATCAAGTTTATGACGAATTCGAAGATGATTTGATGCTCGTGCAAGCGCTGGAACAATTTGAAGAAGGTAACTGAAATGCGTAAAAAAAAACATGATTTCCATTGCTTTTTTGTAATGTTTACATCGCGGGGAACTCAGATGTCGATGGTTCGAGATTTAATCGCAACAATTTTTTCGATTATTTTTTTTCCTAGTTTTTCCTACTAACTTTTTTTTTTTTCGCTTAGTTACAACAACTGTTATTGATCTTGTTTTTAGAACAAAACGTGCAAGATGCTGTTGAGTTGTTGCGTGAATTGGCAGAAAATGTTGACAGAGAGTTAAGAAATCTCCCCGAAACATCATCCTCGCTTGATAGTCAGCTCGTGCAAGCGCTGGAACAATTTGAAGAAGGTAACTGAAATGCGTAAAAAAAAACATGATTAACATTGTTTTCTTGAAGCGTGATATTTTACACGCGGGTACTTTCCATGAAGATGAGAGTATAGGTTTATCGTTGCGCAGAGATTTTGGATTTGTAATAATGCAAACTATGACATGGGAAAAAAAGTCGTAATTGTTGATTACATTTTTCATGTTTCTCTGCTTGAAAATCATGATTTGCGATGCTGTGTTGAGAAGCGTGATATTTTACAAACGAGTACTTTCCGTGAAATGTGCAGAAAACTCGGATTTGTTACGCAAATATTAGAACTGATTTTGTCGCAATTGTCATGTTTTTTTTCTCTAGTGTTGTAATGCTTACATCGCGGGAACTCGGATGTCGTTGGTTCGAGATTTAATCGCAACAATTTTTTCGATTAGTTTTTTTTCCTAGTTTTTTTTTTTTTGCCTACTAACTTATTTTTTCGCTTAGTTAATAGAACTGTTATTGATTTTGTTTTTTTAGAACAAAACGTGCAGGACGCGGTTGAGTTGTTGCGTGAATTGGCTGAAGATGTTGACAGAGAGTTAAGAAATCTCCCCGAAACATCATCCTCGCTTGATAGTCAGCAACACGGCGCTGGGGTTTTACAACCCCCTCAGGAATCTGGTCGCATAGAATTTACCCTTGAGCCCGTAGTAGAACGTCAGTCGAAAAGAATGGGAGTTCATGAACGCGTCTTTGAAACTCGAGTCCAACAGATTGGGCCAATATTACAAGGGCAGAATTTAACGCATGCACTGATCCACGGATTACGCAGGGCAATGGAACGCTTACTCGATAATCCTGATATTGATGATCGCGACCGTATCTTTTTTCGTTTAAGTTCCAATCGGCTCGATAACAATTTTCACAGCGCGCGATTTCAAGCAGGAGAATGGCGAAATGATATTAGGCGGGTCGACGAATTCATGAATGTAATGAGTCGAATGCTAAACTCCAATGAACAATTTGAACTAAACGATACCTTTCAATTAGAATTTGTTCATGTGCGCGCCAGTCCACAGGGTGGGGGAAATGGTAGAGATTATAAGCCCGGTCACCAAGCCTCAACCAAGTTTCGATTGAAGAAAAAATGTATCGTAAAGATCCCAAGGAATGAACAGAATTTGTGTTGTGCTCGCGCCATCGTCACAGCGAAAGCTCACGTGGACAACCATCCTAAATGGCGAAGTTTCCAACGAGGTTTTACCATCCAGGGCGATGAAGCGATCGCTTTACATACAGAAGCCCACGTGGAACCCGGTCTCTGTGGAATGGACGAACTAACTCGGTTTTCCCTCGCCCCCTCCCTATTTTTAAAATATCGAATCATCGTGGTAGATGTAGATCGCGCGTACGCATGTTTTGCGTTTGGCGAAGGCGAAAAACAATTGGCGGTCATTACGATACTCTCACGTCATTGCCAGGTTTCTTTAGTTCCAGTTATTTGTGCGGGCGGTGTTTACATGCATGTCCTAATGCGACCAGAATTCACTGCCCTGCCTGCTGTCAAGAAACATGCTCTGATTACCATGAGGCATACAAGACGAAACGGTTGGCTTCCCACGTTTGCAATAGCTGCCGCCGAGTCTTCTATGGACCCTCGTGTCTGGAACTCCATTGTAGTAAAGCACAAGATGGGAAACCTAGCGGTCCTCAAAAACCTTCCGTCTGTCAAGCGCGACGGAAATGCGCCCATTGCCGAAAACTCCTCGTGGGAAGAAAAGAACAAGATGATCATTGCTGTGGTTGGGGTGAATGTCCGTCGTGTCGCGAGAAAGTATACCTTAACACGCATCGATGCTTCATTCAGAAGGCCAAGGACCCTGAAGAGATCCGGGAAGAGAAACGAGCTGTGCAACTGGCCAAGCGGAAAAAACGGCGGCGTCAGCAAGGAGGAGACGCCTCAAAGGGGCTACAAACCCTTCGATCCAATACGGAGACCGAAAACCAGGAACAACCAGACGAATATAAGGAACCCCTTTTAGTGTTTTTTGACATAGAGGCAATGCAAAACACCGGGAAACATATCGCCAATTTGGTCGCAGGAATGACCGCAGAAAATACCGACCACAAAATCTTTCACGGACCCCTTTACGTTGATCATTTCTTAGAGTGGCTAGACGTCTTGACAGAAGAGGAAACACGCGAAATCACAGTCTTGGCCCATAATTTTAAAGGGTACGATTCTTATTTTATCGTCGACGCATTGCACCGTCGCAAACAAGCATTAAAGCAGGTTCGCAATGGCGGTAAAGTACTGGAACTGACTTATCTGGGAGGCTACATTCGTTTCATCGATTCTATGTCGTTTATCCCTGGACCTCTCTGTTCTTTTACAAAAACATTTGGACTCGACCCCGATCAGTTTAAAAAAGGTTACTTTCCTCATTTATTTAATACCTACTCCAATATGGAGAACGATTACCGCGGTGAACTGCCTCCCAAGAAAGATTACATGCCCGAGGGAATGAGCAAAGAAGGGAAAGAAAAGTTTGAGAAGTGGTATGAAGAGCAGAAATCAAAGGGGGTTCAATTTCATCTGCGCCAAGAGCTCGAAGATTATTGCATCGATGACGTCCGGTTATTGCGCGAAGGCTGCCTCACGTTTCAGCGCGATTTCCGCAAGCGCACCCGATTTTGCCCCTTTGAACAAATCACTATCGCCTCGGCTTGCAATCGAGACTTGCGCCTCAATCGCATGCAAGAAAACACCATTGCCTCAGAACCTCTCTACGGTTGGCGTTTAGATGTCAATCATTCCAAAGCGGCTATGGAATGGTTAACGTTTGAGGAACAGCAATTGCGCCGCGACGCCTGGCTTGCATGTAGCGTTGACGAACGAAATCAGTTGGAAGAAATTTTCTTGGAAACAGGCGATGATAGCTCCGACCCGCGGTTCCGTCAGCGAATACAACATGCTAGGAATCAAGGCGAATATCGCATTCCAGACACCCGGTGGACAGTCGATGGCTATGATGTTGAGAAACACGGTTTACGAGTTTCTTGGCTGTTTTTGGCATGGTTGCCCGAAGCGTTTTCCTCAGCGCTCGGAAACCTACCGACGACTGAACGACCGCTCCATGGCCGACGTTCATCAAGAAACCGTGCTACGATTACAAAGTCTTTCCGATCGAGGCTATTCAGTAAAAACCATCTGGGAGTGCGAATGGCAGAAATGTAAGAACCATGATCCGGAAATAGCTGAGATTGTAGCAGGGTACGATTTAGAAGAACCGCTTTCACCTCGAGACGCCTTTTTTGGTGGCCGCACAAATGCTGTTCGTCTTCATTACGAAGTCAAAGAACATGCCGCTGAACAAATCAAATATTATGATTATACCAGTCTCTACCCTTGGACCAATAAGACCCAGAAGTATCCGGTGGGACATCCTGAAATGATTTACGCCCCGCCACGAGAGAAACCAATTTCCGATTATTTTGGCCTCGCAAAATGTACAGTAGTACCACCGTATCACCTTTTCCACCCTGTATTACCATACAGAACTCATAACAAACTCACGTTTCCTCTGTGTCGTACCTGCGTCGAAGAAAACATCGACCGTCCTCTCCATGGGAAAGTCTCTTGGTGTGGCCATAACGAACAGGAGAGAGCATTGACCGGTACGTGGTGTACACCAGAACTAGAAAAAGCGGAACAGATGGGTTACGTGATCCAAACCATTCATGAAGTGTGGCATTTCCGAGAAACGCAAGTAGGCCTGTTCGAAGATTATGTGAACACTTGGCTCAAATTGAAAACGGAAGCTTCAGGCTGGCCTGCATGGTGCGACACAGAGGAAAAGAAACAACTCTACATAACTCAGTTTCAAGAGAAAGAAGGTATTTCCTTAGAATATGAGAATATTGCCGTCAATCCTGGTCAGCGGGCTTTGGCCAAACTGATGTTAAACTCCATGTGGGGAAAATTTGGGCAGCAAGTGAACAAATTGCAAGTGAAAGAATTCATTGAACCTCAAGCCTTTTGTAGTTTCATGGACAGTGATCAACATAATGTTCGTTTTGTCAGCTGTATCGACGAACAAAGAGTGGAAGTCCATCATCGCGAGGAAGCGTTATGTGAAAATATCTACCCCAATCTGAATATCTTCGTGGCCTGTTTCACTACCTGCTGGGCGCGCTTGCGTCTCTATGAAGCTCTAGAACTGTTGAACGAAAGGGTGTTGTATTTTGATACAGACAGTGTGATTTTCGTGCAATCCCCGGGAGAAATCAAACCAGTGCTCGGCGATTATTTGGGCGATTTTACGGATGAATTAACCAACGGAGATTTCATCACAGAGTTTTGCTCGGGGGGGCCGAAGAATTATGGATATCGTACGAAGAAAGACAAGTATTGTTGCAAAGTACGAGGATTTTCATTGACCGTCGAAGGGATGACACAACTCAATTATCAAGTGTTGCGTGAAAACACCTTGAAGGAAATACAAAAGCCTTTAGATTCACCGCGAAAAACCCGCGTCGCGCAGACACACAAAATCGTCCGCGTCTCGAAAGACTATCAACTATGGACCAAAGAAGCCCACAAAGAATACAAATTGGTATTCAATAAACGCGTCCTGGACCCGCAAACAGCGATCACTTATCCATATGGCTATCGAGGACTGGACTCTGAAGATGAAGATCTTATTGCCACAATGGTCGAACTAATGGATGAAGATGATGAATAAAAACGCTCTAATTATGTAGGCTCTTTAGGAATTCAACAGCAACATTTCAAAGGCGCTTACAGTTTTTTAAAAAATGATTTTCATTGAAAAAATTGCTATCACAAGGCTCTCTTAATTTGTTTCACTGGAAAAAAAAAAAAATTGTCCACCCAGTTGGATTTGAACCAACAACCTTCGGATTTACAGCCCAACGCTCTAACCGATTGAGCTATGGGCGGCAATTTAGCGAGTGATAGGGCACGTTCCTTAGGGTAAAAATAAGGTTATCTTTCATCATGATTTTTAAATGAACATAGGCTATAAGAGATTCACTCAATCACAGATTTCACTTTTTTCAAGTTTTTATTGAAAAAACAAAGGGACCGACTAGTCACTAGGACCGTCGACACGTTCCCGCTTGTACATAAGATTATCAAAAACAAACAACATTACAGTTTTTTTTTTCACAATTTGAGTTTGCGCTTAGCTTGCATGATCCGTTTAACAATAGCTTCCGTCCAAGTTTTCTTGCCCGGCAAACGGCTGATGGCGGCAATCATCTTGTCATCGGCTTTCCATTTGTCACGCAAATTCTTAGCTCTGGCGTACTCAATATCGTGCTGCTTGGCAATCTTATCCAATCGATTGATACCTGGATCCCCGCGCCTTAACCGTTTCTTCAAATGTGTTCCAGGCCCCATGTATTGATATCCCGGCCAATGAAATTCAATCCCAGTCTTCCCCAACCATTTTTGAATGTCTAATCCTTCTCCACGTTGTGGGCGTTTGCGCCGAAGCGATCTGCGTGCTGGGGCTTTTCGCTTTTTAGTAGTCCTTCCCATCAAGTTTGCGTCGGGTTCGACGTCCCTGGTCAAATGCTTCCCACCCTGGTAAAGATTTCAAACGTTCTACTTCCGTAGCCGCTTTCTTACGCTGTTGGCGTTTGAGTTTATTCACTATAATGTCAGCTTTTTCTTTGGATGTACTCCCTGGGGATGATCCCAAAACTTCAGCAAAGGGGAGGGGAGCTTCTCTTTGTTCCTCCAAGGACAAGGACGGTACTTGTAAACGCACGCGTTTGGGTTTGGGCGGTAAGGCGGGACGATGTGGTGTCTCCGCGGCGTTACCAGACGTTATGGTAGCACCTTTCTTGCGATGCGCTTTTTTAAGCAAACTCCGCACCAGTGTGGCTGTGGGTCCTTCAATCATAGCATCGGTTTCATCATCTTCTTCTTCTCCTTCAGGCAGTGGGGCCGCTACTGGAGGCCCCCCTCGAATCTTTTTGATTAATCGATTTAATGGACGTGACACTTGTTTTACACGTGCTTCTTTCAAACCGCTTGGCATGTTAGAGTCTAACAATAAGTGTTTTTCAGCTGCCAAACGAGCCGCTTTAGTCAATCGCATGTTCTCGGTCAAACGCCCTTTGTATTCATCAGTCAATCGCGACATTTCGTCCGCAGGAACCATGACATACTCGCGAAAAGTACTCATCGTTTTTGGGGTGGCGAAATGAATAACTGTTTACACTCTAAGCACGAGACTTCAAACGTTCCTCCGTCGTTGACTGTGTCCCAATAATGTCTACAGGCTTCGCACATCAAATTATATCTCAACACGGATAGGTCGCGCTCCAAGATCTGTACCTTTTTACGAGAGAACTCTCTTTCGTCCTGTAACGTTTGTAATTTAAGTTGCAACCCCTCAGCTTGTAGTTTCCAGCGCCTTGCTTCTTGATACGCTTCAATGAGATTGTGCAATGCTGCTCTATTCATGGTCTAGGATAACAGCAAAACAATTCCTCGTTCAGTCCTTGACGAAAGTCATTAGCTCTCTGTCGTATCCACGCGCGACAACGGTTTATCAAAGATCTCACATTCAGAGCTTCAAAGAAGGTGGGGCGGAATACAAACTCGATCATGATGAAGAACGGTGAACACAGCAACCATCTAAAGCATTGTTCAGTCCCCGCCAAAAGCCAGCGCCTTTCTGATTCATCAACAAGTCGCGTCGCTTTTTTAAGGAAGTTTTGCGGTGAGCCAGGGTTCGCAAAGTTTGTTTTTGAGGACGCCATGAGCGTACCGTGGTTGGCGATAAGGGTACTCTCCCTTTCAAAGAATTCAAAATGACTTCGCTGACAGCATTGATTTGATCAGCGTTGGCGTGACGTAAAAGATCTTGACGCTGTAAATGACGCGCTTCTTTAGCTAGCTGTCGTAGGAATGTAAATTGTCTACGTAAACGGGGAGGCGGTGACGTGGGCATGACGTGATTCTATAGGTACAAACACGTGCGGGTACCCCTGCGAAGGTAATAGGTTCGTCCACAGACGGCGGTCATCTGAAGAGGCTGGGTGTAAGTCAAACATTAAATAGCCAAAGGGGTGTTCCGTAGCATGATGAAATATCTGCATAACACCTTTGACCTCGGTCGGAAACGCCTGACACACCAAAGCTCGTAGCCCTGTGCAATCCCGAGGATTCTTGAAACAAACTATGTAATGTGCATTGCACGACACGGTCTTTGCGTAAGGGCCCGGTGGAAACAGATCTTGACACAAATACAATACGGTAATGTTCCGATGGTGGGAATGTTTTGTGAATAGGTCCAACACACGCTTATCTCTTCCTCCTTCATCCATCAAATCATCCAACACTAACACCCCGCCACCTTGCGGTGCAAACCAAGCATCCAATTCCTCTAAACTAGGAATGCCTTCGTGAAAATGTATAGCATCCTCCTTTTGCATCTTTTTAAATGTAGGTTGCCATGCTCCGTAACAATAGTGTTTGGTTCGAGGTGGTGGGTCCATGAAATGAGAAGCATGTTTCAATAATTCCCGCGTGAAGGTGGTCTTACCACAGCCCGAAGGACCCGTCACTAAAAGACTGCAGGGGGTTCGAAAAAAAAAGCCTTCTCTCTCCGGTCGTGGCTGAGTCATAGTCCTATCTGATTCTCTCCCCCATGTTTCACCGTCTTTTATTCAAAGCTTTTTTGATCCCGTATCCTGCCGCGGCACTTACACCCCCTAAGGCGGCTGCTTTACCAACGGCGGTCAATGCAGGAAGGGCTAACGCGAGTAAAGGAAAAATGCCTCCCTTCTGGTGTTTGGTTCGCCGCCTCTTTCGAGTCACCCGTGTTTTATGGCGCGGAGCGCGTTTTCGACGTGTTCTTGTTGCAGGCATGGTGTCAAATGATATAGGTTTATAAAAGTGGGGTCTTTTAAAAAGAACAATGACCACGACACGGTTTTTTATCTTATTTTATTTTTTATTTTTTTATTGGAAACTTTTATTTCAATGATACATAGCTTCACGCCTAGAACAACACGCCTGATTATTTTCTACACCGTCCACGATATCCGTTTGAAGTGATGGGGGTAACTGTACTAGGATGCGATGGCCTGCTTGGTGATCGTTGGCTACTAAATCATGTAAAGAAAAATCAGCCATGAATTCATGCATGCTCTTGCCTCGACACCGTGCTTGTAGAAACAATAAAGCGTAATGCCCGCAAGCGCGGCTGTTCAAACTTTGTAAGCTTCGCTCGTTGCGGTGGATGACGGGAAAATAGCGCCATATCCATTCCAAGACATGAGGTACTCCGTACGTATCCATAGGAAGGCCATAGCTGTCGAGGATCTCGCAGGTATCTCCCGAAGTCCACAAACCCAACCAATGACGTCCAGGTTCTCCTTTAGGGTCTGTGTTGACAATCATAGCCCTATGCGTTTGTCTCCCAGCGGTTTGGCGGAGTGGTGGTAATTGATCTTCAGGGTATACACCCCAAAACACGCGCCTCAATACAGGGTCGCGTTTTGCCAATGCTGTTAACTGTCGGTCGCTCAAGGGTACTAGTTCCATCGATGCTTGTTGTAGCAGTGATTGATGATACTGTTACACAAGTAATGCAAGTGGTCGTATTTAATACAGAAAGGTATGAATTTTAAACATCGTAATTCACCACGCCCGTGCCACTGATATCCATCACGCTTTCAAACTCGCCCCAGACCACCACCGTCAGATTTTGACCAGGATTAGCCCCAAAATTGATCTCCAGGGTGACATCGCCTTGTTGTTGCGGATTTCGCAAGGGGCTATCTGCATCTCCTCCTGCGACATTATTAAACAGGTACAGCGTGCAATTCTTGGTGTGGCCCCAATCCCCCGGTTTCAGCATACTTTCTTGGTGTTTACCCAGAGCACCGCTGGCTTGCAGGAAGCGATGGTACCCCCACAAATCTTTCTTGTTATCATTCTGATTCAGTTCCAAGGTTTCGTAGGGATATTCCTCACCGCGTATGATTTGACGAATGCGGGTCACCCCAAACTTTTGGAAGGCAAATGGGTAATGATCTAAATTCCCGTTGTAGGCGCGACTGTCCAATAATCCTACCATAAGACGGTCGGGTACGCGGCCTTGAAACAGATCTGTTTTCTTAAACATGGTACTATCCCCATCAAACGTGAATGTCCGGACATCCATATAGACGGTAGGATAACGACCCCACATGCCTTTGTTATGTCTTCGTTTAGTCAGTGCAGTGTAAGTGGTAGGGTTTAAGGTCAGCCTACAGAGTTAAAATTTGGCTTGGATATCATTCGGACCCAGGGTTGGGTACTTTTTGCCCGCCATCCTTGTACCAAAGCAAAAGAACTCGGGACTGTTAAAGGTGATACGCAGCTTGATTTCAATACCAGGAACTAACACGGTTCCTGTATGAAAAGCTTCCAAATGCGGTTTCATGATCAGCCGCACCCATCCGTTCCCCAAAAACTTGGAAGTTAACACTTTCAAGGGATTCGTCTCTCCAGTAGCAAACATACCAGCGTTAACAGGGCGGTCATCATTCACAGCATTGGTGGCTTGCAGGGAAGCATTCACATTCAAATAATTCACCCATCCTTGTGGGGCCAGCAATGTTTCACCTTCACTGGGCGTGTAATTCAGCAAGGTTTCACCAAAGGCTCGGTAGGCATACATGCCCGTCTGTTTAGTCATTAACGTACCATTCAACCGCATGTCAAATTGCTGGATCATGGTGTGCGCCACATTATTGACCAGGTAAACGTACTTGGTGTAATCGTCTCCCGATTGATTTGCTTCAGCTGCCGTGACTTGCCCGTCCGCATACAAACCAGCATTGTTCGCACCGGTAGGTAGTCTCATGTCAAAGGTTAAATAACTTTGATTCAAATCGACAAAATCTTCCAATTCGGAAATGGTGAATTCCAAGGGGGTAATACTGCTATTGTTGAGCGGGGAGTAACCCACCCATCGAGATCCTTGAATAGCCACATCTTGCGCTGGTAAAGCCCAGAAATTCAACGACTTGCTCATGACGAAGGTCAACGTCGTTTGTGGATTGTTCGTCTACGTCGCCTGGGTTTTATCTGTTTCGTCCACCGACGGAACAGTTCGTAGTCCATGGTTGTTGGTGGTGGTGACACGTGATTGGAAATCCAGCCACCACGCTGCCCCCACCCCCGCAATCGCCGTTCGCGTCTAGGAATGGATCGGACTACTAATCGCGGCATGATGGAGTCCGTGTCCCTGTTGGTGGTCTAGTAAGTCTGAGATCATTTGGAAGGGGGAACGGCTTGATATATGGGCCCATTGACGGTGTGGGGAAGGCCGCTGATTTAACCATAGCAAGAACACAATCACGCGCCCTACATTGATGGGCGACAAACTGACCCATAGGTCTTGTGGGACAATACCCTCTGAGGGCCATTGCTCCATAGTGTCTAAGAGCTCTGTAGGGCAACAAGCACACAAGGAGCTCACCTCGCGGGTCCATCGCCAGCAGTGCCAAGTATCGCACAACAACACACACAGAGACCACATTGTATCATTTGAAACGAACAAGCTTTATTCAAACCATTTTATACAAGAGGAAATGACAACGACACTGTCTTGGTCTGAAACGGACTCTCCTAATATGTCATTATGCTCCAGCATGCGTTCAGTCAACTTTCTAAGCTTCTGTTCGGCTTTTCGTTCATCTTTCAACATCTCTTTCAGTTTGGCTAGTGCTAGGCGAGCAATGAGTTTGCTGTGTTCATCTTCTTTCGTTCCTTCTTCTTGCAGGTTCATTGATCGCTCACATTTATCCGTTAACTTTCGAGGTGTGATGCGTTTCCGTTTTGGAGCAGGGGTGCGTAGCTTTTGGGGCACTGTGATCTTCCGTTTCAAATTTTGGGGGTCTCCATTCACTTCGGCCGCAGGATCTGTTTTTGCTTGCTTGACTTCACCGATACTTATCTTTGGCAGAATCAGCACTTTTCTGACCGGTTCTCGGATGGTTTTCTGCATCGTTTCTTTCCTCTCTGCATTCAACGGTTTTAATAGGTCCGTGTTGGTTAATGGTGCGCCGTGAGGTTCTTGTTTCTCTGCACAGAGGTCTGCGTGAGAGGTTTCTTTGTGAATAGACATGATGGAACGTACTCTAGATGGAGGCGTTTGTGCTCTGCACATGAAATGGTGTATGACTGTCAGGGAATGAAGTTGTCTCTTTTATAGAGCTTTTCTTGACGCTGATTGGTCCAAATCCTTTCTTGCTTTTTGATTGGTCCACATCACACACCCAAAACATCCCGCACATGATTGGTTGTTTGACGGACCTTTGATTTGATGTTATTCCTAGCTCGTTTAGCTGTTTTTTGCATCGTAGACCTTACCGATTGACTGGCTTTTCTTTTCAACCCGCTGACTCCTGCTCGCAAAACCGTGCCTGCTGCCGCATCAAGCGCTTTACCTTGTGCCAAACTCTGCAACCCTTCTGCTACAGCAGGAGCCCCTATCTCCAATAGAGTTTTCCATAATCCATCTCCCACTTGCGGGGGTGTGTATCGAGTCAGACTTCCTCCTCGCATGTTAACCGTTTCGTACTAAAGGTGATTCCTTCACGGCTGCTCTATTTATCTTGGATGAAATGCAGGGTAACCAAGGTACGGTTAGATTTGTTGTTAGGAAATGCAACCAAGGACCCGTTTGTTTCAGCTACGTCCACTTGCAATGTTTCGTAGGTGTTTTGGCGCACTGGATGAAATTGTTTGTGTTTGGGTTCGAAATACATCACACCTCTTCCTCGTCTCTCGTACCAGACTTCGCGCAATAAATCCGTCTTCATTCCTCCCACAATCGTGCTCTGCGCTACATTACAGTACACATGCAAGGTGCGAGAAGGCTCCCCAACCACCATTCGAAAGGCATGGTTCAGGTTGGTGAAACGCCAATTACAACTCATGCTTAATCGAAGGCAGTGTTTTTCTATTGCCCAGAACACACCATTTCCATCTTTATCCAGCAAATCTCGGTACTTCTCAGAAGTTGTCAGATCAGGCACTTTGTCATCTATATACTCTCGAGACAGGTTATGGCCCAACTCCCCTGTTTCTGTCATCCATCCCATCTTGATAGCCAAGGTACCATTAATCCAAATTTCTGGAGTGTTGTCTACACCACCGAGTTTGATCTTTGTATTGTCAATCAGCAAGTCTTGCTCGTTTCCTCGCTGAATCCACCGAAAGGTTATGTAGATACGTTTTCCCGTGTCGTCCACAAAATGACTCCCTTGAAAGTTATCCCTTAGGCGCATTTGGGTGAGAAAATCAATACAGGCTTTCATGAAACTTTCTCCATCCACCACCCACTTGAATTGATCGATATTCATCATGTTAACTTGCCCCTCTGATCTAACCCCAGATCTCATCAGCGTTGTGTAAAACAGAAAATCGTATTTTGGTACCAGATGGTAGAGGTTGACAGGAGTGTCAGGCACGGACATACTGCTCAAGGCAACTCGCCAACCCTGCCCCGGCAATGTTAGTCGCTGGGGCAGCCGGACCTTAAAACTGGATGGTGAGTTATCTGGAAATTCAGGTGAGGGATCACTCGGTAAGGTCACGTAGAAATCACCCATGGCTCTCTTACCCTTTCCACTTGCGAATGGTCTTTGCATCGATCCAACTGTCGTATTTATCAGACCATCCTTGCCAACGCACTTTGACCTGATTTCCTTTGCGTTGTAAAACCTTTTCTATGCGAAAGAGTCCGTCATCTGGTACGGTCACCGGTTGCAAATCTTGTCTGTAAAATGTACCTTCCACTGGAGTCCCATCCCATTCTTGTACTTTGTAGGTGGGTACTACCCCTGGCACGACCCGACGGGTCACAAAAACCTCTTCTGTCCACCCTGGCAAATACCCTTTTTCAAATGGTCGATGTTTCTTGTTCAAACGCACCCGTGTCCCTTTTACCAAAAGCGTCTGCTTGTTCTTTTTCTTAGCTAGCAATCGTTTATCGTATAGACGGTGCCATACTTGGGCCTCGTTGACGCCCGTTACGTCTTTTGGAGCTATGCCGATGCTCCGATGAACGGTAGCGTTGTATCCCTGCACGATACTCTGTAAGACCTGTAAGTATGCCCGCGTGTTCTTGGCTGTCAAGTATCGGTACAGTTTCTCTTTCAAGGTGCGATTGAACCGTTCCGCTAGGGCTGCTTTAGCGTCCCCATGCGTGCTAAAATGATGAATACCGTTCGTTTTCATCAAAGTCTGGAACGTCCGATTGTAAAATTCTTTGCCTGCATCTGTCTGCAATTTTTGCGGTGTGCGCCCGGATCGTGTCACGATGGTTTGCATGGCCTGTGTGACCACTACCGCTGTCTTGTTCTTCAAGGGTTCGACCCAAGCATATTTGGACAACACATCTACTACCGTTAAGGCGTATCGGTTCCCTTTGTTCCAACGTGCTAACCCTTGCAATTCAATCAAATCGGCAACCCATTGTTCATCGATGTTAAACACTAAGGTGGGTAATGTAGGGAAACGTTTTCGGCGGGGACGGTGTAACGTGTAGCTTAAGACCCCTTGCAGTAGGTTTTGGGCCTCGCGTCTTTTTAACCCATGTGCTTTGGCAAAAGCTTGGACCCCGCCCAAACTACCAGGCTCTCCGGGGAACTCGTACGTTAAGGGTGACGGTTTCATGACACTAACAACTTCACAGTTTTACATCAACATTTTATTTATCTTGTAAAATGTAACGCACAGTCTTGCATCCCCCAAAATTACAATTGCACGGTTTCCAGCAAAGAATCTCTTCGGGCGTGCCTTCCACATAGGCTTCGTTTTTCTCTTCCATGCACAGTTCACACAACAGCAAGTCTAACACATCACTCAACCGCGAGTGCCACAGGATCACTTCACGACATTTGGCCTCGTACAATGCTTGGTAACTCTGATTTAAACGTTTCAGACCGTTCAGTTCTCGTCTCATTTCCAAAACGCGATTATCTATCTCCTTTATATCCTCCTCTCCTTCTTCCTGTATGCGTTTTTGCGCCATTTCCTCCTCTTCCTTGATGGTAGCCCATCGTGTGGTATGTTTGATGATAGACTTTTCGAGATGGAGGCGACGCTTATCCAGGTTCCGCACTGTTTGGTGTTGACCTTGCATATCATTGTCTTTCATACAATCATCCACAGACTTCAATTCCTTGACTTTTTCTCTCAATGCCTGTTCAACGTCAAAGGCTTGACGATGCCTTATTTGTCTTGTCCTACGGGCCTCCTCTAAACTCAATGCGTCATTCATGGTCTGCTTCTATCTCTGTCACTGTAAACTATCGTTTTGGTGAAACGGTGAGTTCTTTTTATACAGTGATCTGGACATTGATTGGTTGAGTGAGACCATCCAATGACACGCTTCGAGCAATCAATCTTTCTTTCATCTTCTCAATGCTGTATTTCTCCGTTAACTGTCTTTGCACCCATCGATCATTAAAGGGTATCATATGGTGTTGTTCTACAGGGGGAAACATTATCATACACTCTTCATGCCACGGTTTTAAAATATCATTTTTGTTCACCGATAAGATGGTTGCTTTTAGACACGCATCAGATTCTTCTGCTCCATTAATCTTTGAATAACGCTCCCAAACATGATTTTCATAACTTTTCCAGAACGCTTCGAGTATGTCCTTTCGCATTGGAAGGCGACATTTCTTTCTTTGGAGATGGCGCTCGTGTAACTGCTGCTTTTGAACTCGAACCCTTCTTTGAAACTCTGAGCAACGCGATGTAACTTCGTCTTCATCCACCAGGTTTGTGTTAGGAATTCTTTCAAGACAGTCCCGTGTCTTTTTTCTCTTTTTAAAAAGAGCTCTTGAAACCTCACTGTAGAAATGAACGTTTCTCATCCTCAGGCAATATGAAAAAACAGTGAGCAAGAAGGACGCTTTTCAAACATTGTGTCCCTCAATGTATGATGGACCGATGACATCATTAGGAACCAATCACAGGAAGGTATATTTTGCTTTTCATTGGAACTCTATTTCCCCCAACGATTCGAAAACATGTTCTGTAAACTGCGCCACGGGTCTGTATGAGCTTCCATGTTTCGCGTACCGATGATGGCGCATGTCTTACCCATCAATGACGTAATAGGTTCGAGGCAGGCTTCAAACCTGTCCTCAACACGATCATACTCGAACCAGCGATTATGCGTCATCGAGTACAGATACAAGGGTTTATGCATCAGGCGTGCCATCTCTACGCCCCACCCCGTCCCACCATCCACACACTCTAATCCTTGACTGTTTCGTGCAAATTTCCCAAAAGCGTACACAGTATCAGCTTTCTTTATAATCCAATAATTGCGCTGCAATAACCCGTTGACTTTACAAGATGAAGAAGGATATGTACGCTGTAACCGTTTATTGGCAGCTCGACAGGCCAGATCCGCTTCCGTGTCCGGGGAGTTACACCAGATCATGTTTATGCGCGGTACATCAAGAGATAAATCCCCCGGATGTGAGGCTGCTGAGGCATGAACAAGTTTGGGATCATGTCCGCCACAGAGACGCAAGCCTTTCCCATTCACTCGGGTGATAGGGTGGTTGTAAGGGAGAATGCACATAATACGCAACCCATATTGCCACGCCCATCGTATGGCCCAGGCATCGGTGCCTTTAGCGCCTCCAGTGATCACTGTGATCTCGCTCGGTTTCGACATTCGTTCACTCTCACTCACAACGACAACTACATCAATCATATGGTTGTATTCTCTTTTTATTATAACATTGAACCAATTAAAAACTATTTTACAATATTGAACACAGTTCATGCGGTCTTTGAAAAACATCCATCAGATAGGCGTTGGGCCATGCGAGAGGCCATTTGAAAGGCGGATGGCGCTTGGTATGTGTTCTCGAACGATCTTCCCTTCTGCTTGTATGGGTGATGTCGAAATGGTACTACGTTCTGTTTC
>NC_090888.1:15189405-15194405 GCF_036669925.1 Montipora capricornis | reverse complement strand
CCATGATAAATTCCTTTCATCAAAATATTCAGTGTGGTCCAGAATATATATGTACAT
The DNA here is from genome assembly GCF_036669925.1 of Montipora capricornis. Classification (NCBI taxonomy): domain Eukaryota; kingdom Metazoa; phylum Cnidaria; class Anthozoa; order Scleractinia; family Acroporidae; genus Montipora; species Montipora capricornis. The sequence goes on along the minus strand of NC_090888.1, from coordinate 15,194,348 downwards.
GTTGTGACCAGTTGTGGTACAGGACATCTGTAGTAAAATGTGATTTGAAGAAGTATGTTGCATGGTCACAAGATATTGTTAAGTTGTGTGCCACTGGACTCAAAAGTGTTGAAGATACTGAATGGATTTGTAGTACTTGGGATGCAAAATTCAAAAAAGGCAAGTTGCCCAGTTCAAAAGCCAACAAAATGATGTTTCCTAAAAAACCAGAGGTATTGAATTTGTCACCACTAGAAGAGAGGCTAATTTCACTACGTATCCCTTTCATGCAAATTCGTGAACTACCAAGAGGTGGGCAATTATCTATTCATGGAAACGTTGTCAATGCTCCAAGCGATGTTAATTCTACTGTTCACTGTTTCCCAAGGCCTATCACAGAATCTCAAACTATTCCAATAAAACTTAAAAGACGCCTCAGCTATAAACATCATTATCAGTTTCAGAATAATGACCTAAGAAAGTATTAGATGCAGCCAAGTATCTTGTGGAAACAAGTGATTTGTTCAAAAAAGAAGGCATCGTAGTGCAAAATGCTTAGGTTGATAAAATAAACTTGCAGTGAAATGTCTGTGATGAATGGAATAAATTTGTTGAGGATTCTGACCCTTCCAGTGGGACTTTGCAAACTAACGGAATGGCAGAATTGGCTGAAAATGTTAATATACAAAATAACAATAATATCACAGTGAATACATCTTCCTCTAGCGATGCTGATAAAACAGTGTGCAGTGAAAGAGATGATGATGTTGATGACTGGTGTGAAGTTGAGGAACGCCCTTCAGGGGTTACAGATACATTATTACAGGAACCTGATATAGCAGCTAATGGAGACAAAATTAGCAGTTTTGCACCAGGAGAAGGAAATAAACCATTAGGTGTATTTATGGATAAAGATTCTGAATACATACATTTCCTTCAATATTCTGTGGAAAAGAAAGATGTGAGAACAATGAAAAAAAAGTGCCAGTTTCCTACAGTACAGTTGCTAAATGGGAGTTAAGGTGTCAAGATAGAAGAGCAGCCAATTCAGTCCCAAACATATTTTATAAGCTAAAAAAATTACAAATCAAACAAATTCAAGATAGTGCTTACATATCTCTGAGAAAGTGCAAGACTAAGGGGAAAAAGTACACAGCTGGTGAACTGAAGTCTGAAGACAGTCTTAATAAGCTTGTTCACCTTGATGAAGGCTTCAGAGTGTTAAAAAATCTTAGAGGATCACCACCTTATTTTGAAAAGTGCAAAAGGGACTTGTTTGCTATTTAGTCAACTGGGAAATCCAACATGGTTTTGCTCTTTTTCAGCTGCTTAGACCAAGTGGAGTCACCTGCTAAAAGTATTAGGTAGAATTGTTGAAAAAAAAAGATTACAGTGATGATGAAATAAACCAAATGACCTGGAAACAAAAACCAGATCTCATACAAAAAGAACCTGTGACTTGTCAAGAAATTTTGAACACATGGTCCAGTTGTCTATTCGTGATGTTATCAAAAATGATGTTCAGCCAATTGGAGAAATAGCTGATTATTTTTACAGAGTAGAATTTCAGCAAAGAGGAAGCCCACACATTCATGGTTTATTTTGGGTAAAAATGGCACCACAGTATCAAAAAAATTTAAACGAAGAAATTGTGACCTTTGTTGATAGATACATCACTTGTCAGAAGCTAGACAGTTCAACAGAAGTGGAAGATCTTATCAACTTACAGATGCACAGGCATGCCAAAACATGCAAGAAAGCAGGCCATAAGATATGCAGATTTAACTTTCCATTGCCACCAATGCCAAGGACAATGATCTTAAAATCCCTTGATGAGTCTTCATTTGATGAAGAACAAACTAACAATATGAAAGCAAATGCTGAAAAAGTTAAAGAGCTTCTAGATAACATGAAATATGGGAATGATGTCTCTTTTGAGGATTTTTTACAAAAGTTGCAGTTAACTGAAGAAAACTATATCTTCGCTGTAAGATTCACCTTAAAACGTGACACATTATTGTTGAAACGAACTCCATCAGAAATAAGGATAAATAGTTACAACACCGATTTACTCAAAGCCTGGAGAGCTAACATGGACATGCAATTTGTGTTAGATCCTTATGCATGTGCTACATACATATTGTCATATATTACAAAGGGCCAGCGAGGTAAGAGCAGACTTCTAGAAAAAGCATCAGAGGAAGCTAAATCTGGGAATAAAAATATTACAAATAGAGTAAGACACATTGGAAACAAATTTCTTAATGCAGTCGAAATTAGTGCTCAGGAGGCTGTGTATCTTGTGTTACAAATGCCAATGAGAAGGGCCTCCCGTGAGTTTCAGTTTATTAGCACTTCACCTCCAAACGAAAGAACTTTCTTGTTAAAGAAATTAGATAAACTAAAAGAGCTGCCTGACAATTCACCTGGCATAGAATCTGACAACATCATAAAGCGCTATCAAAGGAGACCAAAGTAGCTGGATAATTTGTGCCTTGCTGACTTTGTTTCGTGGTTTAACTGTGTTAAGGATGAACATGCTGATAATGTGGCTAGTAACAAGGAAGCAGTAGATTCTGTCGATGGCTTTGTGCCAGAAACCGATTTTCATGAGAATTCAGATGATGATCCAAATATTGATGTTACTGAGTCTGAATTTGAATCAAATGAGGTATGAAACTAGTAAAAAAAAAAAAGCCTAAAATTATCCGATCTGTCCGGTATCACGAGGATAAAGACCCAGAAAACTATTATAGAGAGCAGCTTATGCTTTATATGCCATGGAGAAAGGAAAACACAGATTTAATAAAGGACTGTCAAACTTACCAAGAACACTTTCAACAGGTTAAGGAAGAGATTCTCAACAATGGGTGCCAGTATGAGTACCATTCAGAAATGCTAGATAAAGCAATGCGTGATATCAATGATAGGGACTATGACAGCTTTTACAACATAGCACCAAATGCAGAGCACATAAATAAACAAGACTGTGCAAACAAAAGTAAACCTAGTGAATTGTTTGGTTGCTTTGATCCTGGCAAAAACCAGCAGCATAGTCACTATGATTTGCTTGATGATATGGGTATTTTCCCAAGGAGCAATGATGAGGAAGACCTTGTTATCAGACGGATTTCTGATGAATAATATCGTAAACTTCTGCAATCTTTAAATGAAAAACATAAACAATTTTTTTATCATGTCCTTCACTCAGTTAAGACTAGTGACAAGCCTCTCAGGCTGTTTTTGTCTGGTGGTGCAGGAGTTGGTAAATCGACTGTCACTAATGCATTGTATAAAGCTCTGATCAGATATCTGAATAGCATTCCAGGTGAAAATCCAGATGATGTAAAAGTTGTCAAAGCAGCCCCTACTGGTAAAGCAGCCTTCAATATAAAAGGAAATACATTACATTCTGCATTTAAGATACCTGCCAACAGAGGCTTTGAATATTGTGCTCTGGATAGTGATAGACTAAATACTATTAGGACCCAACTAAGAAATTTAAAGTAATTTTCATAGATGAAATCTCTATGGTTGGAAGTGGTATGTTCAACTTTTTGAATTTGAGGTTGCAACAAATTATGGGTACCAAGGAGCCATTTGGTGGAGTGTCATTGATTACTGTAGGTGATCTTTTCCAGTTAAAGCCAGTTTTTGATAAATGGATTTTTGAAAATTCCAAATCTGGGTACAGTGCTTTAGCTAGCAATATTTGGACACAAGACTTCACCCTCTTTGAGCTGACAGATATAATGAGACAAAAGGATGACAGACAATTTGCAGAACTACTTAATCGCTTAAGAGAGGGAAACCATACAGATGCTGATTTGGACATTTTGAAAGAAAGAAGAATTAATGTAAAACCTGTGGAAGAAAGTTACCCAATGAATATGACACATCTATTTACCACTAATGCTTCAGTTAATGCTCACAACAGTGCACTATATTAGCTTTCTGTTGGAGATAAAGCTCAGGTTAAAGCCTTTGATATTGTAGTAGCGGACATCTCTGATGTTTTAAAGACACCAATGCAATATAAGATCCCAGATGATCCTACAAAGACTACGGGTGTTTTTTCCGTATTGCCAGTAGCAACAAAGACAAAATATGACTTAACTACTAATATTGATGTAGCTGATGAATTGACTAATGGAACAGAGTGTGTCTTAGAGATAATTGACTACAGAGTTGAAAATTCAAGCAGACCAAGCATTATTTGGGTGTCATTTCCACTTTTTGACATTGGAAAAAAACAGTGCAGAGAAAATGCACATTTGTACAAAACAAATATAAATAAAAACTGGACTCCAATCTTAGAAGTAACAAGACAATTCAGAATCAATAAGGAAAATCAAATTCAAATTCTTCGAAGACAATTTCCACTAAGACCTGCTGCTGCCAAAACTATTCATCGATGCAAAGGAGACACTTTAGATGAAGCAGTTGTTGACTTTCCACAGTCCACAGGAGAGCACATGCATTACGTTGGATTGAGCCGAGTAAGAAACAGTTCTAGACTGCATATTCTAGATTTGAATGAAAACAGAATAAAAGTTAGTGAAAAGGTTCAGAAAGAAATGTTTAGACTGAGAACAGAAGCAAGTTTTATGCCTTTAGCAGCTTTACGTGGGACTGATTCATCAGACACAGCAACAGTCTTGTTTCACAATGTAAGATCTCTTCACCTACACATAGATGATGTGCGAAGTGATTTTTATATTAAAAAAGCTGACATTAATATTTCAGTTGAAACAAAGCTTTGCAGGACAGATACAGATTGCTTATACAACTTTACTGGGTACACCCTTCACAGAAATGACTATAGTCAATGTGATACCAGAACATGCTATGGAACTGCTGTATACATTAAGAATAATATCAAATGTTCAGAAATTCCCTACAGGTTCAATGTCAATAATGTAGAAATTACAATAATGGTTATCAACCATCCAATTCCTAATCTG
>NC_090888.1:15174405-15184405 GCF_036669925.1 Montipora capricornis | reverse complement strand
CCGAGGTGATCCTACCGTGGTTGGCGTCAAGAAGCTCGACCTCGTAGAGAGTACCTTCGCTGATACCACCGCCACAGTAACAGTAAGCCTCTGGGGGAATCTGATACCAGTAGTTGAAACAGGAAAGGTGTATCACATCATTCCGATACAAGTGAGAACCTGGAAAGGCGTGAAGAAACTAACCACAACCCCCAGTTCTGTGGTAACAGAAGTTGTTGATCAGCCTGAACTGAATGGTATACCATTACGTGAATCGACCAACAATGACCAAGAGGTAGCAAATGTAGTTATCACTGTGCCCTCCATTCATAGCGTCCACTCCGTGGAAACATTTCTTCATTGTATTAACTGTGGACGGCGTTTGGTTCACGCAACAGCGGGGAAGTTTGTTCAGTGTCCACGATGTAGTAATTACATGAGAACAACCAACTGCTCGACAAAAAAATGTGCTCTGAGTGTAGTTCATTCTGATGATAACATGCTACATCTTACTGCATTTAAAGATGTTCTTAAGGAAGCCTGTCCAGATCTGTCTTTGATGTCAGAGGGAACTCTGGCAGCGCTGTTACTCGATATGAACAATGTAACCATCACCTACGACGCCTCCAATCGCACGATTAAAAAAATTAGCCTTCAGAAATGAGCTGAACTGTTGCTGTTTAATATGTGGCTCCCGGCACAACATTCAGGACCTTACAGAACGTTTATATTTATAATCTGAGAAAAGAACTTTCGTCATTTACTACCGGTAATCATCAATGAGGTGTCTCAGAGAGACTTTGATTATACATACCAATCGCGGTATTTCATCATATTTTATGTTTATCTACATTTTTCTAACTGCTTATCGTACTTAATAGCACACAAGCGCAGAAAAATCGTCAGAACGGCTAACAGCAAACACGAACCGAACAGCGATGTTTTTAAGGCCAAGTCGAGTAACCGTAAGAAATGTAAGTATTCTAGTTTCTTCCTTATTCAATGGCCCAAAATGATTATTAGTGTTTTGGCTACATGGATGATAGTAGACTGCATTCTAGCTGTCAGACTTTCATTAGCCTTTTAGTTGTGCGCTCTAGCTTAATTTAAAAAAGACCGATTTTTGGCTCTTCTACAGACACTGAGTTTAGGTCAGGAAAAGTTTAAAAGTTTTAGCCCTGCCCGGGACTGTCTAACAAAGATCATGGTTTTAAAAAGTAGCCCTGTGTTTTATTGTATCGTGTAAAAAATGTAAAAATTGGTCGTCCAATTTTAAGGATTCTGTGAGTTTCAGAAAATTGACAAAATTTGCTTGTAAAAATGGCGCCCGAGTCGGTCAAATAAAGTGATGCTCGTATCTCTAATACAAGAGCAGTAAAGGACTTAGGTTTGGTATATTTGTTCATTACTCCACCTAATCGATGTTAGTATGAACTAATTCCGTTGACCCCCTTCCGTTGACATTTTTAACATTTTGCCCGGTTTTCTCTGGCAACCACTCTTAAGTGTGACGAAAACCATTCATCGCGATTTCTAGCAGCCCCATGTAGATATTTCAATTAAAACGTCGAAAAAATCTCGACCGCCCAAGAAAAAACATTATTTTCGGCGGCCATAGTCCCCGATTATTTGCAACAGTATATAGTACTAGAAACTGTTGTGCATTTGCCGGGTTACTGGTCGCAGACCGAATCTGTGTTTTGACCTGGGCAAAACCTCATCTACCGTAACAGAAAGCCTTACTATTACCTATCTTTTAAACAGACGCGGTCAGATTTTGAGAACAATTTTGTTTGCTTCGGTTTCAGCTCTGTTTACATAGTTACATAGTGGCAGTTTAGAATACGTGAAATTGCGCGTACAGCAAAAATTGACTTTGAAGATAATAAAAATATTGAATAATGCCATGATATTTACATCCTTTCATTCTTTCAGTTAACACGGTCGCTTTGAAAATACAAACAACACACCTGCATTTTTGTGGTGATCGAGCGCATTGATGAAACGGGAGGTATTATTGGGCGAGTCGCACGGTACAGTTCCAGAAAATGGAAATGTAGCTGTGATTGCCTCAATCCGAGAAAGGAATCTGGTTTCAATGTGAGCAACCGTTTCTTTTGTGGGAGTGTTGCCGTTGACATCGCCAAAAACGGTTGAGAAGGAAACTAGCAACAAGTATGATTTATGCTATTTGTCAAAACTTTGAAAAGCTGTGTAGTGCCGTTTTTTGTGTGTGTCTTTTATTTTTATTTTTAGGAAACAGATCTTGCATTTCGTCCTTGGTTCGTACGCAATTGCTAATCGATATAACAATTCTCTTGTCTTGAGCCATTTTAGTCCGGTATATAAAAGTCTGCCCTCGTCAGTAGTATCGATTCTCAAACCTCTGCTAGCAGATAATAGTTGGATCAACAGAACATGTAAATGTGACGATAAAGTAAAAACCCAACACAACCTTCACGCAGCAAACAGACAAACAAACAAACATCAATATGTCTCTGTGATGCATCTAGATTAAAGTGCATTTGATGCAGGATTACTATGCTCAGTAAAAATGTAAGATAATTCATGGATGTGAATATCTCAACGAAAGAAAAGCAGCTCAAAAACATTCCTAATCTGTGATTACTGCTAGTTTCTAGATATAACAGAAGTAATGTCAAAGTTGAGGAGAAGGGTAACAGGACACTTCATAACGCTTATCAAAATCTGTTTGCACCTAATTAGGGTCATTCCTGGACATGCTCAGTGAGTATTTTCTTACTTTGTAGAGACACGCAGTTTCCGTTGCCAGGATTCCCGTAAGTTGCATAGTGTGCCATGAACCCTGAAGCTGACACAGAGGAATCAGTAACGAATCGAACATGCAGGACATTGCTCGTGCTCCAAACACACCAAGGACTTTGATAACCACAGCGTTTTATTTGTATGGAACTCGATGGATAGTTTGAGTCAGATACTTCCACGAAGTCATATGGACAGTGTTTTCCACCATATTCCAGAGAAAAGTTAGAAAACTGCAGGTAAATGTAGCTTCCTGGTGTTACAGTAATAGACCAGCTGCAGTTCAGGCGATGTGGGTAGCTGAATGGATAATTCGGACTTGAGAAGTTTCCTTGAAGATCAGTCAAGTTGTGTGCACACGACCCTAGGAAAAAGAAAAGCACTTTGTCAATCTTTCATATACGGAGAAGGACTAGCTAAAGTATATTTGTTTGCTACCCATAATCTCATTCTTCTCAATTGCCAAGGAAAAGTCAAGCTACTACCGAGAACATAAAAATTCAATTTACGAAACAAAACTTTGAAAATGGGAAACTTAAATACCGATGTGCATAACAAAGAAACAATTGATATAAAACCATAGAAATACATTTTTCCTCAAGATTGCACCTAATCTAAGATGCACGCAGATATTTGTAAGCGTCATGCAGTAAAAGTGCCGTTAAGCCTAAGCTTCAACTATCTAGCTGCAACAATCCAGTGAACAATAGCTATCGTATTATTTCAAAGTTTGGGTAATAACAATCGTTTTACGTTTACTTCAACAGTAGAAACTATATTTGTGATTGTCGTCGCACTGATACGAGCATCAAGAGTTTCACGCTTCCGGTTGAAACGCAGCGCATCATGGGATAGGCTGTCCAGAAAAGTGAGCACCAATCCTGTTTCAGATCGCGTCTCTTTACCCCCGATTCATACTGCATTTTTCCACTGAAATTCCTCCTTTAGCCGTTGCATATTGGTCAGTAATCCTATAAACTGGTGAGTAAATCCATTTTATGGCTATTAGTGTCTTTATCGAGAAAATATTGCAGTAAAACCTGTATGAACTCTTGTTCTTAGGCCATCGTAGCTTGATTAAGAAAATAACACAAACAGCGGTGATAAACATTGTATTCCAACGCATTTTTATAAAACTTGACGTTTCGTATGCTAGTCAACACACATTTTCAAAAGTGACCGTTACAATTTTTAAAAACTATATATATATCGTAAACAATAGGGGTCTGGAACCTAGACTGAGAAAAATGATCTGCAGCAGTACGTGTCTAGACATAATGAAAAGTAATAGCTAAAACAGCAATAACTTCTCACTACTAATATTGACATTAAGGGAAGGCTTTAGCTCTTGAATGAACAAAGTCTCTTTAATTTTGCAGTGAAAGTCAGTTTTTCCGGACGCTTAATTGTCAAAGTGATCCCATTTAATGTCGTGGCCAGGGGTTTCACATGATCAGCAATGGGATCACTTTGACATTTTAGCGTTTGGAAAAACTGACTTTCACTGCAAAATTAAAGAGACTTTGTTCATTCAAGAGCTAAAGCCTTCCCTTAATTAATGTCAATATTAGTAGTCAGAAGTTATTGCTGTTTTAGCTATTACTTTTCATTATATATGTCTAGACACGAACTGCTGCAGATCATTTTTCTCAGTCTAGGTTCCAGACCCCTATTGTTTACGATATATATATAGTTTTTAAAATTTGTAACGGTCACTTTTGAAAATGTGTGTTGACTAGCATACGAAACGTCAAGTTTTACAAAAATGCGTTGGAATACAATGTTTATCACCGCTGTTTGTGTTATTTTCTTAATCAAAACCTGATGAGTTTTGAGGCTGCGAGGCGTGTTGCTCGCTAAATGTTTCACGTCTGTAATCATTCTGTTTTGATTTCTTCTCTAGGTATAGGATTTCGGCAATCGGATTTGTGTACTTATTTGCTTTCCAACAGCGGGAAAAGGCTGACTAAATGGGCAAAACAAACCTGCACTGCCTTCATACTTGTTTGAATGGGACACAAACAAGAATTCTTGCTAAAAATTGTATTCACCTGATAACGGATCTGTGTCAAGTGCATAAGCAAGGTCCCTAATTTCAAATATCTAAGATTATTAAATTCTTTCGTGTCCAGACTTTTTCCTTCCTTATTTTCCTGTTGATGTTCTCCATCCATCGTATTCTTCGTTCGCTATCCTTTTCTCCGCGGGAGATGGAAACACATCGAAATGGTGGCTCACAATCGCACGTTTGTGTCCCATTCAAACATGCATGAAGGCAGTGCAGGTTTGTTTTGCCCATTTAGTCAGCCTTTTCCCGCTGTTGGAAAGCAAATAAGTACACAAATCCGATTGCTGAAATCCTATACCTAGAGAAGAAATCAAAACAGAATGATTACAGACGTGAAACATTTAGCGAGCAACACGCCTCGTAGCCTCAAAACTCATCAGGTTTTACTGCAATATTTTCGCGATAAAGACACTAATAGCCATAAAATGGATTTACTCACCAGTTTATAGGATTACTGACCAATATGCAACGGCTAAAGGAGGAATTTCAGTGGAAAAATGTAGTATGAATCGGGGGTAAAGAGACGCGATCTGAAACAGGAGATATTCAGTATGGTTGGCATTCAAGAATTGGTGCTCACTTTTCTGGACAGCCTATCCCATGATGCGCTGCGTATCAACCGGAAGCGCGAAAATCGTGATGCTTGTATTGCGTTCGAGCGAGGCGAGACGCTTACTAATCGTGTCGATTTGACAATTTTCGTGACACTGATTACTCGCGCCGTGACGTAAGGAACAAAATATTGCAGGCTCAGAACATGTGCTTGATTTGCTCGCGCCGTTTTTTTTTTTTTTTTTTTTTGTTTGAGTTTTTCTCCGTGAGTGAAATTGTGTTTATTTATTGATATTTAATAACAAGTTTGTCTCTTTCGGAGCCGTTTTTGCGATGTCACGCAACGCTCCCACCAAAGAAACTGCTGCTCATATTCAAGCCAAATTTCTTTTCTATTGCCCACTGCGTTAACGGTCTGTTAAAACAACAAAAAAGGCAAGCAAGTTAAGTGTGACGAAAATCATTCATTGCAATTTCTGGCAGCCCCATGTATAGGTATTTAGATTGAAACGCCAAAAAAATCTCGACCGCCCAACAAAGAGTTTTTATTTTCGACAGCAATAGTACCCACATATTTGCAACAGTATATAGTACTAGAAACTATTTGTGCATTTGCCGGGTTACTGGTCGCAGATCGAATCTGTGTTTTGACCTAGGCAAAACCCCATCTACCGTAACAGAAAACCTTACTATTAGGTACCTATCCTTTTAACAGACCAGACAGATTTTGAGTACACTTTTGTTTGCTTCGGTTTCAGCTCTGTTTACATAGTTAGATAGTGGCAGTTGAGAATAGAGGAAAATAATAAAAATACTGAATAATGTCCTTATATTTACAATCTTTCATTCTTTTAGTTAACGCGGTAGCTTTGAAAATACAAAGAACAGACCTGCATTTTTGTGATGATCAAGCGCATTGATGAAACTAGAGGTGTATTGGTCGAATCGCACGATACAGTTCCAGAAAATGGAAAGCCTACTCTGGTCAGTAGTATCGATTCTGAAACCTCTGCTAACATATAATAGTTGGATCAATAGAACATGTCAATGTGACGATAAACTAAAAACCCAACCCAACAAACAAACAAACAATAGATTAAATTGGTATTTGATGCAAGATTATTATCCTCCGTAAAAATGTAAAACAATTAACGGATCTGACTATCTCAACGAAAGTAAGGCAGCCCAAACGTACTCCCTAATCTCTGATTACTGTTAGTTTCTAGATATAAGTAATTTCAAAGTTGAGGAGAAGGGTAAGAGGACGCATCGTAGCGCTTATCAAAATCTGCTTGCATCATCTAATTAATTAGGGTCATTCCTGGAGATGCTCAGTGAGTATTTTCTTACTTTGTAGGGATAGGCAGTTTCCGCTGCCAGGATTCCCGTAAGTTTCATAATGTGCCATGAACCCTGGAGCTGAAACAATGTGATCACTAACGAATCGAACATGCAGGACATTGCTGGTGCTCCAAACACACCAAGGACTTTGATAACCACAGCGTTTTATTTGTGTGGAACTCGATGGATAGTTTGAGTCAGATACTTCCACGAAGTCATATGGACAGTGTTTTCCACCATATTCCAGAAAAAAGTAAGAAAAGTGCAAGTAAATGTAGCTGCCATGTGTTGCAGTAATAGACCAGATGCAGTTCTGGCGATGTGGGTAGCTGGATGGATCAACAGAACATGTAAATGTGACGATAAACTAAAAACCCAACACAACCTACACGCAGCAAACAGACAAACAAACAAACATCAATATGTCTCTGTGATGCATCTAGATTAAAGTAGCATTTGATGTAGGACTACTACGCTCAGTAAAAATGTAAGATAATTCATGGATGTGAATATCTCAACGAAAGGAAAGCAGCTCAAAAACATTCCTAATCTGTGATTACTGCTAGTTTCTAGATATAACAGAAGTAATGTCAAAGTTGAGGAGAAGGGTAACAGGACACTTCATAACGCTTATCAAAATCCGTTTGCACCTAATTAGGGTCATTCCTGTACATGCTCAGTGAGTATTTTCTTACTTTGTAGAGACACGCAGTTTCCGTTGCCAGGATTCCCGTAAGTTTCATAATGTGCCATAAAGCCTGAATCTGACACAGAGGAATCAGTAACGAATCGAACATGCAGGACATTGCTGGTGCTCCAAACACACCAAGGACTTTGATAACCACAGCGTTTTATTTGTATGGAACTCGATGGATAGTTTGAGTCAGATACTTCCACGAAGTCATATGGACAGTGTTTTCCACCATATTCCAGAGAAAAGTTAGAAAACTGCAAGTAAATGTAGTTGCCTGGTGTTGCAGTAATAGACCAGATGCAGCTCAGCTGATGTGGGTAGCTGGATGGATAATTCGGACTCGAGAAGTTTCCTTGAAGGTCAGTCAAGTTGTGTGCACACGACCCTAGGATAAAGAAGAGCACTTTGTTAGTCTTTCATATATAGAAAAGGACTAGAGAAAGCGTATTTCTTTCCTACCCGTAATTTTATACTTCTCAATTGCCAGGAAATAATCAAGCAACTACCAAAAACAAAAAAATTCAATCTAGGATACAGAAGTTTTGAAATTATAAGCTTTAGTAATATTATACATCTACGACTTCAGTATTGATTTTAAAGAATACGCTACGGCAGATTTTGACAGGACTCAGTAATTAAGTCTGAGTTTTGGATGTACAAATTATCACTCAATGATCATCATCCGAGATTTCTAATTAGAGGTTTAGCTAGAACATGCGTAAATACCGATGTGCATAACAAAGAAACACTTCGTATAAAACTTTATAAAATAATTAGGATAGTACATGCACTCTCATTGGTCAATAGGTGTATTTAGATGAGAGTATTGAAACAATGTTGCAAGGTGTTGCGTTGAAATGTTGCGAGCGTTTGGCCGGCCCTTGACATCACACGAATTTTTGGTGGTTATGTTGTCAGACGCGCGGTTTCATTGGTTGGACGGAAATATGAGCGTGTATCAAAAAAAAATCAAAAGAATCTCGACCGCCCAACAAAGAGTATTTATTTTCGGCAGCAATAGTACCCACATATTTGCAACAGTATATAGTAATAGAAACTATTAGTGCATTTGCCGGGTTACTGATCGCATTTCGAATCTGTGTTTTTCCCTAAACAAAACGCCATCTACCGTAACAGAAAGCCTTACTATTTACCTATCTTTTTAACAGCCGCGGTCAGATTTTGAGTACACTTTTGTTTGCTTCGGTTTCAGCTCTGTCTACATAGTTACATAGTGGCAGTTGAGAATAGAGGAAAATAATAAAAATATTAATTAATGTCCTTATATTTACATCCTTTCATTCTTATAGTTAACACGGTCACAAAGAACAGACCTGCATTTTTGTGATGATCAAGCGCATTGATGAAACTAGAGGTGTTATTGGTCGAATCGCACGATACAGTTCCAGAAAATGGAAAGCCTGCCCTGGTCAGTAGTATCGATTCTCAAACCTCTGCTAACATATATTAGTTGGATCAATAGAACATGTAAATGTGACGATAAACTAAAAACCCAACACAACAAACAAACAATAGATTAAATTGGCATTTGATGCAAGACTACTATCCTCCGTAAAAAAATGTAAAGTCATAATTAACGGATCTGACTATCTCAACGAAAGTAAGGCAGCTCTTCATACTCCCTAATCTGTGAATACTGCTAGTTTCTAGATATAAGTAATTTCAAAGCTGAGGCGAAGGGTAAGAGGACACTTGGTAAGGCTTATCAAAATCTGTTTGCATCTGATTAGGGTCATTCCTGGACATGCTCAGTGAGTATTTCCTTACTTTGAAGAGACAGGCAGTTTCCGCAGCCCGGATTCCCGGAATTGGATAATGTGCCATGAAGCCTGAATCTGACACAGAGGAATCAGTAGGGAGCTTACGAAACGACGACGCCGACGGCAACGACGACGCTACAAAACAATAGGTTTAGTGAGCAAAAGCAATGGCCCTGCACGCTCTGCACGTGCGTTTTACATTTTGGTACATTTCTTTGCCGTCGTCTCCTAAATGACGACGTGAAATGACCAAATTCAAGGTTATGTGGAGGACGTTAGCACATGACGAGGAATTTTCAGTTCTCTCTCTACGCCTTCAACCCACTCATACCAGTTTAATTCCTCGACAGTTACTACACATTTTTATCGCGAAACGACATGAAATAGTTTCTTAGTGATATGAATAACGCGAACTCGTATTTTTAAATGAAGTCCTCCTAGCCGTCGTCGTCCTCGTTTCGTAAGCTCCCTAGTAACGAATCGAACGAGCTGATCTCAATGGCAACCAGATTGTCACTGACTGATAAGTAAACGCCCTATTCGCTCCAAATCAAATGTAGGTTATTGGGGAAAGTGAGGAGGCGAAAGAGGCAGCAGGTATTCTTCTCTCTATTCCAAAATTATACTGAAAGTAGTATATAATGGCAGCTGTGCAGTCAATCTTGTGTTCTGTTCTCGTCGTTGCTGCGCATTGATTCTTGGATCAAGTTAGAAAGTTGCCAAAATTTGTTTGTTTACATCGTATACTTGCTACAAGTCCACTATTAGTACATTCAATGTGCTGTTAAAAAAAAGGTTCGA
>NC_090888.1:15146905-15169405 GCF_036669925.1 Montipora capricornis | reverse complement strand
ACGGCACGGGAACAGAAGGGTCTGGGTCTCGATTGGTGCGAGGCATGATGGGTATCAGGTTGTCTATAAAGTGTTAGTTCATCACGTGGTGAGCCATTCTAGGCCTGCATCAGTCCGTGTAACTTTTGTTTCTTTTAATGAATTGTTATTGTTTTGTAACTAGAGACGCTTTAAACCCCGGGGGGATCGTGGCACCGCATTGGTTCGGGGAATACGTTTCCAGTTTTTGTCCCTTACGGGGTTTTTTTGGTTTTTCGTATCAGGGGGTGTCACGGGGAATCGCTTTCCTGTAGATTGTTAGTTGTTGTTATAGTTTCGCATGAAGGTGGTTCATGCCTGCTGCTGGTATGAGGCCAAAAGAAACTTATAAATTCAAGTTGAAGTTATTCAAAAGAGTATAGGGAGTTTGCAGCTCATCTCTAGAGACACAGATAACAATGCTGCAATGTACAATTGCTGGTGGACGAGCAAAAGAAACTAATCAGAAATCTTTTGTTTTCGTACACCAACATGGCCGCGATGACGTCACTTGAAAACCTCCTATTTCTCGTTCTAAAATCGTGACTAGCAAATTAAGCAGTGATCGATTGTGAATTTTATGGTTTGGTTAACTACATTTTTCACGAAATCGTGAGAAGAAAATAGCGCTCGTTTACTGATTAAGCCTAAGCCCTCGTTTCAGTGATTAGGCCTAAACTCTCTTTCGTCATTTTAGCTTTCAATTTACGGTTCGGTTTACAACACTTTTCACGAGTTCGTGGGACGAAAATAGCACTCGTTTGCTGATTAAGCCTAAGCGCTCGTTTCAGTGATTAGGCTTAAGCACTCCTTTGCCATTTTAGCTTTCAATTTACGGTTCGGTTACTGATCCTCATAACAAATTGGATAAAATGCAAAGATAAATGACAGATAATTGGCATGCCAATAAATTTTTTTCGGGCAGGCATCATTGTCGAAAACAATGCTTTCATTGAAAACAACGCTTAAAATTCTTACTTCAAAAAAGTATCAAAATCAAGAAAGTATCGTCAACTAATAGTGGAAATTTAGTCGTGATAAAAAGGAATAACAAAAGTTTGTTCACAGTTCATCGTTGCTATCTATGAGGGGCAGGATTCTCTTGAATTTCTTCACTGGAATTGTGGCATGGTCGATACCGATAGCCAGCATCGGCACAAGTAAGGGTGAACTGGCAGTTGTCAAAAACAGCTCCACTGAACAAATAGTTTACTCAGACAGGTATCTATTCCAACCTACGGATCATCACATCTATTTATTGCGTAACAGTGCCCACCCATCTCATTGTACCAGGGCTATCCCGTTCGGAGTTGCTACAAGAGTTCGCAGAAATTGTTCCACAATTGAAAAGTTTGAAGAACGTAGCAAGGAAAATCAGAATTATCTAGTTGATCGTGGTTACCACCCTTCGAAAGTTAAAACACAATTTGATAAGGCCAAAGATACACCCAGGGAGGACCTCCTTTCACCCAAAGAACGAGAGAAAAAGGTTATTTTTCCCCTTGTGGTTAATTTTAACCCACATTTGCCCAACATTGGTAAAATCATTAAGTCTTATAGCCATTTCATTCATGATTCACCCACTCTAGCACAGATGTTTTCTTTCAATCATTCCATCTTATAGAAGGGCCAAAAACATCAAAGAGCTCCTAGCGGGACCCAAGGGATCTTATTATAGTAACAACGACCATTCTGCTACAGGTTGTTTTAAATGTAGCAACTGAAATGTGATTTATGTAAGAACTTTTTAAAGGAGGATAAGATTTTTTACAGCGCTCGTACAGATCGTTATTACACTATTAGGCAACATCTTGATTGCAAATCTAAGAACGTAATTTATTTGGCCACTTGCAAGAAGTGCGGGGTTCAGTATGTGGGTTCAACATCCAATGAATTCAAGGTCAGGTTTTGGAATCACAAATCGGCTATGCTTACTAACAAGACTACGTGCGAATTAGCCGTGCATTTCAATAAGGTTGAACACCGGATGTCTGACTTTGAATTTATTGTCATCGAAAAAGTTGTTAATGAAAGTGAAGATCACATTGATAGGCGTTTACTCACAAGGGAAGCTTTCTGGTGCTCCCAGTTGTGTACGCTTCATTCCCACGGCCTTAACAAACGATCAGAGTTTAACTCAAAAAATAGAATTAGGTTCAGCCAATAAGTTTTATGTATGTTTTAGCCATTTTTTAGCCATTTTCAGATATTATCTTTTCTATTCAAATTTTTTTTCTCTTAAATTCCTTATAACTTTTAGATATAATACTTTTTAATTTTTTATTGTGATGGTTACCTGCCATAATTAACTCTATATTGTTCACTTTGCGAGATATTGGGAACTTACAAATTATCTACTATTGTGAAAGTTGTTTTTTCTGTCTATAAGCTAGCCTATTTTGTCACCGACTCATTAGCACTTGTTTGTAAATTTCATGCAATTAAGCAATCTGTTTATTTCGTAACTATCACTTTTTCACATATTTAAGATCTTGTAACCGACTTAGTTCCAGCCAAGTATTTTTTTAGTTTTTAGCTTGTATCGTGAACACTGAAGAAGCCCGAAGGGCGAAACGTCTGTTCCCTACATTAAACATGGACCTGTGAGTAGTTTGCTTTTGACTCCATTTTTCATTCAACCTATATAAATATATATCTTTGCCTTGTGTGTTTACTTTTTTTTCGCTCTACTTGTAATGGTATTGAGCGCTCTTCACCTTCACACCACACTATAAACTTGGTATATATATGTATGAGAATGATCTCATTGGTAACATTGTATTATGTTTAGAGTGAACTCATTGCTAAAGGCGCCAGAGATAAAAAAAAAGGTTTGAATTGTCATCCGTTTATCTTAAAGAATTAAAATAAAAAGGTTTTCAATACATACGTGGCATTTGGGTTGCACTTGTCGTCATCGAATAGTTTGCTGCCAGAAAAAAAGTACAAATATTAATATTAGTATTGAAAATCGGGAAAGTCAAACACTCTTTGCTTCAGCATCTTTCTAATGTGTTTCTCAAGATTTCACAATGATTCACTTCACTTTTCTTCTTCCTGCGTAGTGCGTTATTTATGTCTGTGATTGCTGATGTAAACTTGAGTCAAACATCGAACTTGTTCCTTACAGTAGTCGTTGCAGTCGGAGAAAGTGTTTTGGAACAGAAAACAGGGAAAACAAGTTGGCCACAGGTATACATGAAAAAAGCTAGTACCAGAGAAATTAAAACTAACTGAAGTAGCTCAGATTGAACCTAAAAAGACAGGGACAAAACAAAGGAGACTTTTGTCTGATTGGCTGTTGAAAATTGTAGTATCCAGTTTCCCAACCGCGCGCTGTGATGTAAACAAAGATGGCTTTCAACCTGTGCTTGTTCGATCGTT
This sequence comes from Montipora capricornis, assembly GCF_036669925.1. Lineage (NCBI taxonomy): Eukaryota > Metazoa > Cnidaria > Anthozoa > Scleractinia > Acroporidae > Montipora > Montipora capricornis. The sequence goes on along the minus strand of NC_090888.1, from coordinate 15,166,003 downwards.
CTACATAGCTTCTGCCAGTTGAAGGTGGTCATTTAAACTTCAAGTGACGGGGAAAGATTCTGCAAGGGAGTTTTAGTTGGCCGGAATTTTTCTTTCTTTACGCTTTTTGTAAGCAGTCCTTTTATCTTGCTCGGGGAAGCAAGGTCTCTGAAGTTGCTCTGAGTCAACTTTTTTTCCTTTTAGCTTCGTTTCTCCATGTAAGTGAACGTATGGCAACGAATGCTCAAAGTGCGGAAAGACCCTAGCAAGACGAGAAACAATCTTGCTTTAAATCCATGGTGATCATGTTAAAAAAGAAACAAAAGCAGCTCAAATGAGTGTCAATTTACCCTGAGAAGCCGAAAATAGTATTTCCGAGAATGTTTTTTTTTTCATATTTTTCAGGGAAGAGGGATGGGTAAAAAGGTATAAACTGTTGTAAATCCCTGAAGAATAGTATCATTGACCAAAAACGTCTTGATGAGTGATTTTAGTCTTTTGATTGCACTCAGATATTGCATCAATAAGCGTCTTTCAGCAAAGTGTCCAGCTAAGCCCAAGCGTCAACTATGTATCTACAACAATCCAGTGAACAATAGCTTTAGTATTATTTTAAAGTTAGGGTAATCGCAACCTTTTTATGTTTTCTTGAACAGTACATTTAGGGGGAAGCTTGGTGATTGTTATCGCGTTAATTGCGTTCAATCGAAGCGAGACGCTTACTAATCGTGACGATTTGAGAGTTTTTGTGTGACTGACTACTCGCCTCGATTTGATTTGATTGGCCAATCCTGTGCACTCCAGTGGTCCTTGCTAGTATTTTCCCATCCCGAGTACCGAATTTCTTTTTTTACTATGGTGCGACAAAACGTTGGATTCCATTTCTCAAAATGCAAGTTTTCGCTTACTAACTGTTGAAATTTAAAGAGAAGGAAGAACATCAGCAGTGGAATAAAAGGCCTGGTAAATTTTCAAAAGGCAAGTATTCACATGTTTTTGCTGACAACACTTTGCTGGTTTGCTGTTTTTCGAGTCGTTGGTTTTCTTCGGAACTGTTGACATGCCGTTGAACTTAAAACAATTCTCACTGCAGAGCAGTCCTTTGAGCTCAGTTTTTCGGTTGACATCCGCTGTTTAATTTTCTATGGAGTTCTATTTTATAATCGTTGCGTGACTGCGTGATGACCATCATGGAACGGTGTCTTTGTTTTGTTTCGTTTTAAGGTAATTCCTTCGTATTGCATTGCGCATCCCTACTGAGCACGATTTTCGCGTCATTAGCGCGCACACCAGCACGTGCACGTACAAAACGTAAGAGATTTCCCTCAAACTAAGCCCAATAGCGAAATAAATGCTCCTTTTCTCTCAAACGAGCACGGTGACCCCGGATTTTTTTTTCAGGTATTTGCTAAGAACAGTCTAATAGAGAACATATTTGAAGAAGGAAAAAAGTTTGATAGTAGAACGTGAATATTTTTGGAAAACAGTTCCATACTGAGTGCATTTTGGCCAAGGCGAGGACTTCAAGCTAACCACGGAACTGTCCCGAAAAGTGCACCATTCCTACAACCAGGCAATAAAAAAACGGCGTAAATGAAGCAATGCTGCTCATGTGAATAAAGAAGCTTTATTTTCAAAATAAAATTTTGTGTCTTTCAAGTAATCAAGACTAATTCTGTATGAACCTGATTCGAATTTTTAACGCCCAACCAGTAAAAATACCCCATTTTAAGAGCCTGCTGAAGCGTAAACAAGCACGGTGACCCCATTTTTTTATTGCATTTTTTTGATGTTCATATCATGAATGTTATTATGCCAATTTTCCAAAAAAGTTTGATAGTAGAACAATTTCAAGGGAATTACCTTAATGTGATCGATTGCTTGTCTGATTTGTCAAAGTTCTAATCATGTCATGTAATAAGGGATATCGTTTTTCCAATGCATGTACAGTTTTTGTAAAAAGGTCATTGCATTGCAGAGAAGGTTTTTACGAAGTAAACATCAAATTTGGTGCTCAGCGAGTCTTCAATGTCTCTGGAAGTTGGCGTATATTCCTCACACAAATTCCAATTTCAGCTGCCGGAAATTCTATAAAGTTCGACAAGAGGTCAAGGGTCCTCCCCACCAGAGGGGATACTCCCGACAATTTAGGATAGGTGTGTGCCGCCAAGGTTCTCAAACCCTGACCCTATTTAAGGGTAGAAAATCGAGATTTGATACGCTTTTTAAGGCCCAAAACCAAAAAAATGGCGCCCGATTTAAGGGAGTGACGAGCGCATGTACGGCAATACGTCCCTTTAAAATCGCTGTGTTAAACTTGGAAACGTGTATTCAGGCGTGTAGTACAGTTTTAATAGACCTTGTCTTTTTCGTTTTGCGCGTCGGGGTTGATACTGCAATAGGCCATTTCCGAGTTCATGTCTGCCTCCTCTTCAAAACGAGTCTTTTTGTGATGTTAATTAGTTCTACTTTACATATGAATGAAAACTAATTTTCACAACAAAAACTTAGCACTTAGACTGGCTTTGAAGAAGAGGTAGACATGAACTCGGAAATGGCCTATTTAGTGTCCCTATCTAAGGATCACAATACCAAAAAGGACACCCTATTTAAGGACTGAGCACCTCAAAAAGCCTACCCTATCGGCCCGCGCATACCTATACAGCGTATGTCACGTTAGAACCTTGCGTGACTTAGCACGCATGCTCACTTGAACTTAGCACCGGCTCGGCACGACATTCGGAATTTATCGGACATGATGTTCAGAGTGGGAGTTAAAACATGGACAGCTTTCACCAACTTAGTGCGTTGAGTTTCCACAGTAACACGTCAGAAAATTGGAGAAGATTTAAGAAGCAACATCAGATATACTTAACAGCTTCAGGCAGCGAAAAGAAAGATGATTCCATGAAAATAGCTATATTGCTAAGCTTTGCTGGCGAGGACACAATTGAAGTTTTCAACACATTCCAGTTTCCCGAAGGCGATGACATTAGCTGACATATGAGCCGCCGTGTTGCTTATCCCGTTTATAATTCATAGAGAATCATGCGAGATCCTTCTCTCAAAAAATATTCTTAAAATCGTCTTTTCCATGATGTGAAAACTCCGAAAAATATTTATCGCATCTATCCTTGCTTGCTATAAAAGACCAATAATATAATTCGCATTTGGACATTATTTTTTATTTTAGCCTCGTTTTCATGTTGGAGAGAGATTTTTAGAGATTTTAAATGCCAAAAAAAGACCATTGCAGCTACGCACTAGTGATGGCTATCATAGTTTCTTTTTCCATATCCTGGTGCATTCTTCATAATGATGCGACTAATAACTTGTCCAGAAAACTGGCAGGAAAAATTTATCAGGCCTATGGACTACTTGGAGTTAGTGCAAAGTACGAGTTCAAGTCGCTACGTGCCTGCATTTAAATAATAAGAATCCACTTAAAAACAACACCCGTAAAAATAGCTAACGGTCTCTCCACGGAAAGAACTTCTTCCACCAAGTTTGAGCTACTCGTTTCTCCCATCAATGGAAAAATATTCGGTCACCTTTTTCGGTGAGCTGCAAGATGCCTTGGTAAAAAAAACGTGAAAGCCCTTGACGCGTTGAATCATCATTGTTTTTCAACCTCACAATCCCGCAAGTTTTAAGTTATTCATGCTCTTCCTCTTATCACTCAAAAATTCATCTTTCGGAGTATCTAGTTCTTGATCCTTTATGGCATTTTAGCAAATGCAACGCGAATATATCAAAAGACAAACTTCGAAAGAAAAAAAGCTGTTTTGCTGAAAATGAAGAAACCAACTGAAAGTGAGAGCAGTGCGTTCAGCCAATCGTGAGCGAGTAATTTTGCTCTCTTCACAAGCAAAATTAAGAAAAAAATGTCTTCCTTATTGACCAATCAGCGTTCAGTAATTTTGCCCTCTATGTTGTTGCGCGACCTGGGCAATTTCAGCAACTTCTGAAAACACTCGTGATATTAACCCGCCCCATGTGATTACCTATACTAATTCAATTAAATTTCCCATAAGAGTTCAAATTGACTTTCCATGACTGGCCAAGCAAAGTCACCCTCCGTATAGAATAATTTGATAAAGAAATGAAAACAATTTTACTTACCCCGCAAGGTACAGATAGAAAATATTATGACTGCAAGACGCTCGATGGTTTCCATCTTGACTGTGTATATGTACTTCATGTCCACAAACATTTTAACTGATCAGGAGGGATCTGAAAAGGAATGAGAATACCATAGCGATATTGAAACTTTACCTAATGTAGAAAAGGTTTTAACTCAAAAACGGAAAGAGTTTAATATGTAAGTAAGTGAGTGAGTGAGTGAGTGAGTGAGTGAGTGAGTGAGTGAGTGAGTGAGTGAGTAAAACAGTAAACAGTAAACAGTAAATCTTTATTGCGCCTTACTCACCAAAGGGAGGTATCGGTCTCGTTACAATAAAGGTGATGATATCTACTAGAATAACTAATTAACTAAGAAGATCATGCAATTACTTGTAATACAATTGGTATAAAATTATTATTTAAATTATTTTCCATTTAGGAAGTCTTTTCTCTTCTGAAACATTAAATATGTGTATTTACCTATTATCTTTGAAGTGCTTTCGTTTTCTAGGGTAAGTAAATACCGTATTTTATCCTTATCATTAAGGCTTTTGAAAGCAACATCGTGTGTTGAAAGGAGAGAATGGAGCTCATTTCTAATGTTATCGTACCCTGGGCAATACATCAAGAAGTGCCGCTCATCTTCTATATAGCCTCTATTGCAGACTAGACACGTTCTTCCATCTACTGGGATTGGTGCACCTCTATTTTCGCATTTCCCAGTCTGTATTCGCAAGCTATGAACCCCCAGACGCAATTTTATTCTATGTGCTGGGTTTCTGATAGTTTTGAGATAGTCTTACAAATGGTAGTCGAATTTTACTTCGTTGTGTGTAAAATTCTCTCTAGAGCCTTCGTAAGTGTTGTTGAGAGCCTTCAGCCAATTTCGAATGTAGTCCTTTTTAAGCTGTTTCTTTATGGAAGAACGAGCATTCTTAATGTGTAGTTGGCTTGATGTATTGCCTGTAGAGTGCATTCGTATAGTTTCGTCATTATTTAATACATCAAAAAATTGGCTGTCACTTTTTGCGTGATGAAAGGCTTCCTTTAATAGAGGGTTCACTGTTTTATGCTGTAATCTAACCGAGTAACTAAATATTGAAGCTTTTATGTCTATACTTAAAGGGTACCGTCCAAGTTCTGCCCTACAGGCAATGTTCTCTGCGTACCATGTGGTCTTGAGTGTTTGTTTACAGAACTTGATATGGACTTGTTCGATAGTGCTTTTGTCAAAATGGGTCTTATATGATAACAGCTCCGGTCCCCATATTTCGCATCCATATAGTAGTATAGGTTTGACAAGGGCATCAAAAAGCTTATTCTTAATTGTAATTGTGGTCGTATCCGAATTGGAGAACAATCGTTTCACTGTCGCAAGAACTTTATAAGCTTTTTTTCCAAGGATGTCTCTTGCGTAGGTATAGCGACCAGATGAGGTCATTTCTATTCCCAAATATGTTTGTTTGTCGACGATAGGTAATGCTTCTGAACCATATTGGAAAATTTCCTTGTTTTTGGTTTGACCGTTCCCACTAAAGATGATGATATTTGATTTGTTGGTATTCACCTTCAGCTTCCATTCCCTTGCGTGCTTTTTAATGACGTTAATCGATTTCTGTAGTCCTTCTGGAGAGGGACTTAAAACTAACAAATCATCAGCATACATGAGGCAATTTAGAGAATGGCTTCCAATCATTACTCCTGGACAATGGTTGTCCCTAAAGTATTGCGGTAAGTCATTCATAAATAATGAAAATAAAACTGGACTTAAGCCATCACCTTGCCTTATTCCTTTGTTGCATGAGAACATTTCTGTGATAGAGCTTTCATCAGTTTTGACGCAACTTTTAATCGACGAATGCATGGATTTAATGATTTTAAAGAATTTGCCTTTAACTCCACACTGGTAGATTTTATAGATCAGTCCGGACTGCCACTCGTTATCAAACGCTTTTTCATAATCGATGAAGCCACCCTAACGTTCCTTATGTTGTTTTGTATACTTATTAATGAGTTGCTGTAGGATGAATAAACTATCTGTTGTTCGGGAAATGAGTGAGTGAGTGAGTGAGTGAGGGAGTGAGTGAGTGAGTGGGTGAGTGAGTAAAACAGTAGACAGTAAACAGTAAATCTTTATTGCGCCTTACTCTCCAAAGGGAGGTATCGGTCTCGTTACAATAAAGGTGATGATATCTACTAGAATAACTAATTAACTAAAATGATCGTACAATTACTTGTAATGCAATTGGTATAAAATTATTATTTTAATTATTTTGCATTTAAGAAGTCTTTTCTCTCTTCTGAAACATTAAATATGTGTATTTACCTACTATCTTTGAAGAGCTTTCGTTTTCTAGGGTAAGTGAGTGGGTAAGTGAGTGAGTGAGTGAGTGAGTTAGTGAGTGAGTGAATGAGTGAGTGAGTGAGTAAACAGTAAACAGTAAACAGTAAATCTTTATTGCGCCTTACTCTCCAAAGGGAGGTATCGGTCTCGTTACAATAAAGGTGATGATATCTACTTGAATAACTAATTAACTAAAAAGATCATACAATTACTTGTAATACAATTGGTATAAAATTATTATTTTAATTATTTTGCATTTAGGAAGTCTTTTCTCTTCTGAAACATTAAATATGTGTATTTACCTATTATCTTTGAAGTGCTTTCGTTTTCTAGGGTAAGTAAATACCTAATTTTATCCTCATCATTAAGGCTTTTGAAAACAACATCGTGTGTTGAAAGGAGAGAATGGAGCTCATTTCTAATGTTATCGTACCCTGGGCAATACATCAAGAAGTGCCGCTCATCTTCTATATAGCCTCTATTGCAGACTAAACACGTTCTTCCATCTAGTGAGTGAGTGAGTGAGTGAGTGAGTGAGTTGAGTGAGTGTTAGGGCCTCTTCACATGATCCTGGTACACCAGGTTGGCTCGGTTACCGGGATAAAATTGGTTCTATTCCTATGGCGACTTTCAGCCCGGTTTTCGAGATGAAAAGTGGAGATGTGACCATTCAGGCGTAAATTCTAACGAACAAGACTGGCGAGAATAGACCTTTTCACGGTTTCTGACGCCATCCTGGTGAGGGGGCAAACGCGACTATTATACAGTGAATGTATGAGATTGTGGCCGAATTCAAACCTCTATAACTCAAAATTTCAAAAGTATTAAAATGTTTTTAGTCATTTTATTAATATCATTCACTCAACGGAAAATTGGATCATTGCACAAGGAACAACGTCTGAACATTGGATGTTAGAAATCTTCCCTGTGACAAGGCAGATTTCAAAAATATTAGTCATTTTATTAATATCATAGACTCAAGGGAAAACTGGATCAGTGCACAAGGCAAAACGTCTGAAAATTGGACATTAGAAATCTCCTCATATCGCTTCAAATTTTAACGGGAATTTGCATAACTTTGTTTATAAGGTTTTATATGAAATTTACAAATTTCGTTTACGGTCGTTATAGCTTGATTCTGATCGTCATACTTCAAGAAAATAATCTTAATAGAAGTGCTGTTTGAGAGGCACTCTCGCTATCCACAATCGTCGGACCTTAAAGGATTTGTAATGGTTCGAAGTGGGCAAAATCTCCATACATTCACTGTAATTTAAGCTGTGTTTGCTCCCCAACCAATGTGGCGTCAGAAACCGTAAAAAGGTCTGTTTTTGTCGATTTTTCTTTTTTTTTTTTTTCTTTTTTGTTTGAGCAACCTCAAATGTCCTTTGACCTTACGTTACCTATCAACGGGAACTATTCTGAGCTTCATTACCCAGGAAGATGGCAGACCCAGAAGTAAAATTTCGATAATGTCCGTTCTATTACGAAAATGCATTGTATTATTTCCCTCCCGGTAGCCAGACTGAAGTGTTCACATGGCAAAATTTCCAGCCGGCTTACCGCGATTACGGTTGGAAATCCGGGATCGCGGCAACCGAGCCAGCCCGCCCTCTCACATGAACACATCGAATTTATATAAAGGATTTAGAGGGGAGGAAGGGGGGGGGGGGGCGAAATCTCGGAAACAGGGCTCATATGAGGAAGCCCTTATGAGTCAGTATTACTTAAAAGTAAACCACTTTGTTTGACGAGCGTAGCACCTAATAGTGTTAAAACACAAAAGAGGACGAGGGGAGGGAACCCATCCACCAGACATGGACCTCTCCAATGATATATATTTTTTCAATCTGAATTTAGGCCGTGGTCATGATGCCTGGGCTATTTTAAGGAAGACACCTGATTGGTTATCATTGGCTGGGTGACCAAAATAACTTTCACAGCATGGCTTGGTTTGCATTTTTGTTGAACTGGCAAACCAACCCGGAGAGAGCGTTTTTAAAATCTAATTGATAATATATAGATTTAGCCAAGCCTAAAAGTGGAGCTCCCGGGTTATTTATTCTTACTGGCTGTATGGTTAGTGAAAATAAAAAGTTTTCGAATTGTCCGCGTTTTGGCGTTTCTGGTTATTGCTTAATTAAATCATTTTCTTCCCTTTCTTTTATATGCTAACCTTGTTTTTCCCCTTAGACAAAAGAAAACGTTTGCATGATAATAGAGCTCAATTCCCGGAGGATTAGTTGGGTATACCAACATGACCGCCTTTCCATTGTTTAGGTACACCAATATGGCTGCCGTGACGTCACGTGGAAACACTGTATTGGAAAATTCATTGCCTAACTAGTAAATTTTGCGCGAACAACCGATATCTTATGAATCACGAAGCGAAGTGAAATTTACTGTGGAATTCAACAGTTAAGGACGGTGCCTACTATTGTTATTGCACATACGTTCTGTGCATCTCGAGGTACTCGGATTTCCTATCGGTGATGCATACTAACACAGGGATATTTTTGCGCGGCTTAAAATTATGCAGAGAAAGTAAATCTTAGAAAGCACTACTGGCATCCAAAAAGAAAATTGGGGGTAACCATGCATTTTTCAGAGATAATTAAGCTTCAATTTGAGAAAGAACGCCATACATGTCTTTGTATTTTAGAGCTTTTTACAAATATTGTACATGAATTATCTTTGAAACATGCGTGGTTACCCCCAATTTTCTCTTTGGATTTCAATAACACTTGTTAACATCTACATTTCCCTCATAATCATAAACTGGGGCAAAAGAACCGTTGAATTAGTAGGCACCGTCCTTAAACAATGATTTTTTTTTCTTGCATCACACAAGTTCTTAAAGAAAACAAGCAAATCCTCAGCAAGCAAACGGAAAAGGGAAAAAAGCCATTTCAGAGGCAACTGTTGAAAGCTGCAAAAGCCAGCGAATAGGAATTGCACTAAAAGTAGAAATGACAGACGTACTAGCTCGTGATGTGACAGGTTGTTAAGAAACTTTGTCAGTTTTATTGATGTACTTTATTCCACTTCATTAAAACACGCCAGCTTTGCTTGGAACAAGAATCGGCAAAATACGGCAACCAAGAAAGGCCGAACTTCAAACAAGACCTCCAACAAATTATCTGTACGTGCTTAAAACAAACTTCTGAAAACACAAGCTGGTGATATATTTCTCCCTAAGTTTACGAAAACTCATCGCGATTACATGTTTATAACATATGGGTAAGAGTTTCTTTATGTCTAAAAAGAGTACAGCTGAATGTTATTTAATTACAGTTGAGAATAAAAATGTGAGTTTCATTCCTGAACAAAGGATTAAACCACTTTTTAAAGATACGCATCCACTTGAAATAACGCATGTGTAAAAATGACAAACGGTTTAGTGTCCAAGAAAAGAATTTGCGGAGTAATTCCTTCCATCAAGTTTGAGCTTATATTGGTATACCGTTTTGTCGTTCTCGTTCTCTTTCTCTCTTCTTTCCGTCCTGTTCTTTTGTCATAGGTCGTCCAGGCATCATGCAACCTTATCGAAATTAATTATCTTCTAAAGATATCCCAAAAAGCAGCTCTAAAAAAATTAAAAATAAACACTCAGCTTTAAGTTTATATCCCTCCGATGCTTGACTTGAAGAATTGCGTAGCTACCAGTGTGGTCCTGACCACAGCTATGTATGTCAAACCTGAATTGAAACCGGAGAAAAGTGTAGCAAACTATTTTCCAAACGGTTTTCCACCTGAACACGAAAAGCGTCGGCTGAGAGCTCTAGTTCACGTAGTATGGCCGTATAGCCACCTCGAGCCGCAGAAAGCGCACGAAAAATCTTTCGACCTGGTCAGGGGCCATCTTAAAAAAAAAAACAGCTGACCTCGATGAGCTCTAAACTTGAGCCTGCGATATGGTCACGTGATACTGGTCAGTGGATGCCTTGTTTTGACAGGTGTTAATTGACCATGACAAGGATGTCCAGTATCAAAGCTGTACGCTGTAAACTAGCTGGAGTGTCAGCTGGAGTATGGCCTCGATATGGTCAGTGATACTGGTCACATTGCCATACATGGAGGGGTGGACGGTCGTACGGTCGTATTATCGTAAGGTCGTACAGTCGTACGATGACCAAAACCAAATTTTCTCGCACAGATGAGTGACCACATTTTCTTACCCATGGTGCTTCGCGCGCGTTCCTTTATCTACGGGGACCACAAGATGGCGCAATGACCAGATGTCATTCAAACGTGAGAACAAGCGAAATTGCATCGAGGAAATATCTGGCAACTGAAAGCAAAAAAGGTGGATTTTGCAATTTCATAGAAATCATGGCAAAAGCGAGAGCATAAAACGATGCAACCAAATGCACCAAACGCTGCAATTTATGTATTACACAGAAGTTCATCTAACCAAAACGCAGTGGAATCGTGTCAACTTACCAGCACAGAACAAAGTACATTCTGAGATAATATATGGATGTAGCCAAGCCTTAAAGCGGAGCTCCTGGGTTACTTATCTCATTTGCGTTCGTTGAAAACATGGGTCCTCAAAGACCCATGAAGCTAATTAACTTTTCTGGACTTAATTATTCATAGCAATGTGGCTTAGAATAAATCATTTTCAAGGTTTTAAAATAGGCTTTTTAGTAATAAAAAAAAATCGAGATAAAAACTAAGGACTTTTCAGAAAGATAACTGTAAGTACAAAAATTCGACAAAAGTTTTTTTTTTTTAACTTAGTTAACCAATATTTCCACCAAATTGGCTAAGAAAAGAGAAGCGTACTTTTGTTAGAGTTTTTGTTGGTTATGTGTCAACACCTGTCATTTCTCCATAACAACAAACAAAGGCGATTGGATTTTGCATTATTAATGACACTTCGGACACTACGGACGTACGGACGGACGGTCGAACGATGACGTCATAGCTAAAACCAAAATTTCTGGCATCAATGGGTAACCATATTTTTGGAGCGAGAGACTATGGTACAGTATCCATGCAGTATTTAGTCGATTGCTTTCTATAACTCGCGTTTTCCTTAGTCCCGCTCGCTCTTCTGCTCGTTCTCACCAAAGAAGAGCCTTTAAAAGGATTGAAAGAGATCCGCATGTCTGCCTTGAAACGCTGCTAATGGAAAAGAAAGCAAAGACCTACGGCATTTCCGCCGTAAAAATTGCCTTGAGGTCAACTAAATTTACTGCAAGCAGAAATTTCTCTTTTAGACTCTTTGTTATTGGTTTTTGTAATCGCAACTTTAAAGTTGTCATTCGTTTAATGTGGAGAAAGGAGAAACACAAAGGCGTTCACACCGGGATAGACAAACAACATAGCAACCTTGGGACTCTCAATGTCAGTTAAAATGATTCCTTGTGTGAAGTTGGGTTACACGCCCTGAAGAGGATTGGTAATTTTGAACCTTTCTTGAAACCATAGGCCTCTCAACTACATACCCAGACAAGAACATGCCTTCAAGGCAAGCCTTAAATGCAATGTAGCTGTGAAAGTCGAGAAAACAGGGGTGAGCATGTGTGAAAATATTGTTTAAAATAAATTCTTAACACTTAAATTACACTTTCAAATTCATTACAAAACGCGGTCTTCATTGTTCCTGCTCGAAAAGCAATTGAATTATTCGATTTAAAATCATTATTTCTTCTTAACTTCCAAAGCAAATCATCCAGATTCTATTCGAAGCTCCCTAAAGATTTTGTGGTTCTATTCCAACCTCTCCCAAGACCTTGTGGAATGATAACGTGGTGACTTTCGTCCCGGAGCGATTTCTTGTGGCTCTCTGTATTCGCGTACATAATACCACCAGAAAATGTACATGTCATACTAGAACGAGTACCACCGAACCTCTCGTTTCGGTATGACTTGACCTCTTGGTAAGCTGGAAGGCGTAGTCCATGCAAAATCACCGTCAAGTGTGAGTTCATTTCAACACGATCAATCTCGTTTCCCATCGTGTCCTTAACTAGCGGTTAGAAAAGAGAGAATCAAGAAGTTTTGTTGATTTCTGACCATCTCCCTTCAAGCACGCACAGTTAATCGAAAGCCACCCACTCCCGTTCCGCTGCCGGTAAGGGAGGCTCTGGGAACGAAATTGTTGATTTATGGGAGTTGAACAACTCGTATATAAAAGCAGTTCCGCCGGGGATACTAGTCGTCTCGCTTAGGGGTGTAAATTTTGGATTATGGTCTCACATAGTCCCGGTGTTTTGGACCAAACGCCTTCATATGTCGTAGTGATGGTCTCGTTTAGGGTCGCACGCGAAGAAATATAAAAATCTATATTTAATATCTTTCAAATACGGTCTCTTTTAGGGGTGAAAAAGGCGTGGGCCATTCCCAGATTGGTCACCGAATTTTGGGCAAAACATTTGTGATCATATTTCATCTATTCCAATTTATTTCCATTTTACAATATTTGAAAAAAAAAGACCAGTATCAGTTTCATGTGGAACTTAACCCAACAAGTTCATCACATCAACCTGACACTTACGATTTAGGCTCTACATTCTTTCGAACACTCTGTAACTCACTCAAATATGTAATTCTGGTCACTTATCGTAATTAATTATGCATGTTTCGCCTAGTTGTTATATAGTCCTAACGGTTTTTCAAATATTCTGTAACTGACGATGATGTTCGTAACATCGAAACATGTCTTGGAAATTAAAAAAAATGTCGTAATTTTCTTAACGATAACTTAAATTGCCTTTGTATTGACATTTGTAACTTCCTTTCCCAGTTGTTTGCTTTATAAAACGTAAGTTCGTCACCCAATGGTCCATCAACCGTGAAAAAGTAAATTTTTAATCCAGTATTTAAGGAAAATAATTGATGTGTGAGTTTTTTTCTATTGGCATGATTCGCGGATACTTACGTTAACGGTTTCTATGGCATCATCAGGACGGTCACGAATACGAACCAGAAATTAAGTTTGGCTGTCATGCAGTGCTCATTAGGCCGTCATTTTAAAACAAAATTTCGCAGAAACTACAGTATTTTGCGGGATCAAGAATTTGCAAATTCAAGGCAACAACTTGAGGCGATCGCAGGGTTACGGAAAGCGAAAAAATGCCTCTCGCGCTTTAATTAATCGAAGCAAACGAAGAATTCCTCTGCAATTCAGGCAATATTTTGGAAATAAAAAATAAATCACAATATTTTAGTTTGCTTTTATTTAAGGGTAATAGCATGACCGAGCAATGCCCAATTACAACTGATTAGCTATATATGTAATAGGACTACATGCTGTCCAATTTGGAAATAATTGGAGTCAAAAAATTCCTCGGATTAAGAAATTGGACTCGGCCTACGCCGCGTCCAACTTTGGCTGTCCTCAGCATTTTTCTCATCCAATTATTTCCATATTGGACAGCACGTAGTCCTATTATGCATGCAAATAAAACCAATAAGATCAAATCGGTGAATGTCTCATAGATCACCATAGTTTTCACAGTAGAGTGAGTCCTTATTCGAATTTGATTCTTTTTATTACTCTCTACAAAGTTTGTGAATAAAGTTTTTTATACAAGCTTTATCAGTACATTTTGCCAGAAAGTTGTCTCAATTACAACGCGCTTAGAGTTGTGGCATCTGAAATCTTTCATCAGTTTCATAAGCAGCATGGGACGCAGACTTTCGGGGTACCTTTTCATAGACCAAAAGCACTTGTTTTTACATCACACCTATGAAGGATAACTTCCGGTGTAGGTTGGAAGGGTGATGAAAAATGAGGCTTTTAAGGCTCTTTTACAAGTGGGCCTGGAATCTTATGCTCTAAAGCCTGGTTTTCACTAGCGACGCAAGCACAATTGCAAGCACAAGCAAAAGTTAAGTGGCTTATGCTTAGTGAAAAACAAACGTCCACATAAGCATCAAAATCAATCACAGCATTAGCCAGACGCGAGGAATCTGGAACGAGTGCTTTAATTTTGCTATGTTGCGTTTCGTTTTTACACGACGCAAGTGAACGCAAGCATAAGCACAAACACAAGGAAAAGGAAACATTTGGATCCTTGCGATTATTCTTGCGTCAACGACGTTTTCAAGGTGAAATAAGCGCGCTCTTATGCTTGCGCTTGGGCTTGCTTCGCTAGTGAAAACCAGGCTTAAGCTGCTCTAGTACCCGAGTTGGCTGTAATCCGGGCTTAAAACCCACGATGTGTTCTCACTGCCACCAACAAAAAGGCTAAGCATACCTGGTATAAAAGACTTTTCACTGGAACCAAAGAAATTGCGCTCATTCCAAGCCTCAGACATGTACGTCGAAAATGTAATATGCATTTGACTTCACACATAAGGTATTTAAAAGCGAATTAATTATTGACAAGGTTGTCATATAACCAGGAGACTGCAATTTGTAAATGCCTCGCCAGATCGTCTTTTAATCAGTTCAATAAACTAATATCACCCGTACAAACCAGCCAGTTTTTTATGAGTTGTTACATTTTACCCCTTTGAACCCATTTTCGATGGCTTTTGCATGCGACAGTTTTTACCACGGCACTTTGATTGCATTTGCATACTGACTTATTAATAGCGTAATTTGGCTGTTACGTATTCATAACTACCAACATAACAATAAAGGACAAATCTATCGTGAAGGATCATTGTTTTTTGTTGCTTGTCAACTATTGATGATGAATAAAGTCTGGTTTTCACTAGCGACGCAAGCATAAGCAACACACGCAGGCGTATTTACTTGTTGGTAATTAGTGCCTATTGTTCAAGCAAAAGGCTCTAGTGAATAAGAAGCTACATAATTTGCGTATGCTTCTTGTGCTTATGATTGCGCCGCTAATGAAAACCAAGCTTAAGAAGCTATTAAAAAATAATCGCGTTCGCATTCACGCCTCGGTGACTGAGTTATACTATTGTAGCTGCAGTGTTGTGTGTGTGTGTGTGTGACTGACCCGGAGGGGGTACGGGGGGGGGGGGGGGGAGTAGTCCCAGAAAAAAAAATGGTGGGTTTGTGCGGCCCGCTTCCTGAAACCCTGACCCTATATTTCAGACCAAAATCTGCGATTTTTCCAACCCTATTTCAGACCTGACCAAAACGTTGATACGCTATTTCAGCTGTTACACGGTTGGCGTAATAATTTGAGAAGGGCTTTGTTGACGGTCTTATCACCTAATAATGACGAAGACGTTTCTTCCAAAAAAACATACCCAATTCAAGACTCGAGTGAACAAACCATACCCTATTTCAAACCAATTGGTCAAAATCGATACCCTATTTCTGATAAAAACGGCTAAAAAACCATATCCTTTGGGGCTGCACTTACCTATATAGCATATATAAGGGAGTAACCCCCGGGCAGTGACTGAAAATCTCTTGCTGTGACAAAAAAGCCTGTTCTAATTAACCAAAACAACTTTGAGAAATTAAAAAAAAAAAAAAATTCTTAAGGTTAAGATCAACAAATTGTTGGTTTCCATTTCGCAACAACACTTTTGTCCATTTCGGGCCAAGTGCAGTTGCAATCGCCTTCCAGGAATATTGTTGATAATTCTGAGTTGTCCCGATTAGAAACTTTTACGGACAGGGCCGTAGCCAGAAAAAAGTTATGACTGAGGCAATGTCCATCGTTAAATATTCTTCGTAGGTATTTTAGGTGTTTATGACGAGTACATTTTGAAGACAACACTGGAATTACGCTTTATTTTAACGAATCACGAAAAAATGACCGAGGCAAGTGCCTCGGTTTGCCTCATACTGGCTACGGCCCTGACGGACGTGCATGAATAGAACTTATTCTGTGAAATTCTTAGGCGCACTTTTGTTACACAGGAAGAGTTCCATTCAGAAGTGTTAATTACAGTAATGAACACCATTCTCCCACTGCTATATTTGCACAATTATAACGCGGCACGAAGCAAGTCCGAGCCGGAGACAATTTGTAATCGACTGATTTTTTTCCTTCTCTATAAAATATCATTTGACCATACATTATTATACCCTGAGATCAGAGTCTCTTTCGATCTTCCGAGATACGTCGGGAACAAGAAAGAAGACTCTACCAGCCGCATCGACATTCACTGATTTACCGCTAATCCAAAGAATTGGATGAGTCAGTCCAGTTTCGACATGTCAAACCTGCTTTTTTAACAAAAAAATTTCGCATGATCAGTCGCCACGCGTCATCAATTTATTTTTGAAATTTACAGCAGCGTGACAATTTTCGAATGTCTAAATTCCACTGAGTATTTTCTATGTCTGTTACAGAAACTTGTCCGCCAGAAACCTATAAATGTTTAGGTAAAACAATGAAAAGGTAATTTAAAAGTATGAACTATCTTGAGTTTCCATGGAAGTGACTCCTTGGTTGTCATGTGTTTGCCAGAGTTCTTGGAAAATATCCCGACTGTTTGTTTTCGTTTTGTGATTTTGTGCTTATACTGGTTACGCTTTAGTGACACCGAATACATTTAAATTATTAAACCATGCTCAATAGAAATTGTCGAAGCAGCTTGAAAAGATATGTGAACTGAAAGACCAAGAGGTGTTTCAATTTTTGTATACACGCTCACATTTAAACGAGCCTCTGGCTCACCTTGGTGATATGTGTGTAAATAAACTTGCTACTGCCACTGCCACTGCCACTGCCACTGCCACTGCCACTGCCACTGCCACTGCCACTGCCACTGCCACTGCCACTGCCACTGCCACTGCCACTGCCACTGCCACTGCCACTGCCACTGCCACTGCCACTGCCACTGCCACTGCCACTGCCACTGCTACTGCTACTTCTACTGCTACTGCTACTGCTACTGCTACTGCTACTGCTACCGCTACTACTAGTACTACTACTACTACTACTACTACTAATAAACACTTAGCAGAGAAAGGTAGTGAGAATTTTCTCTTAATGCATTTGCATGACAAAAACGACTACGATATGTGAAGAAAGAGTTTCCACGTATTTCTAACAATGGCTAATTGAATCACCTTATTTTGTGGGGATCATACTTTCGCGCAGTTTATCTACCAAAAAGATTAATCCCAAACATTCGGCTGGCAAATGCTTTCAAGTGAATTCTTCTTGAAAAAAAACGTTTGTCCGCTTGTTTTCAACGTTAACGTTCTTATTTGTCTCTTTTGACGGATTCGCGATCTTCAGTAGCGCGAATTCTTTTTTGTCTTGATATGGATACTACGACTTGAGGTAGATGTCTCTACACAGTTTACTTTCCTTTTGAATCTCCAGATTGTGTGTGATAACTATGTTCAAGGAATTGATGCAAAAGTGTCCTTTTCGACTTCACAGCGAACGCCTTTTCACAGACGTTCGACAACTAAATTCGTAGAACGCTACACCAAACTGGCTAAAAATGACTGAACAACCGTAAACCGTGAGAGCTAATGCGAAGTAAGGTCAGTCCCTCGGCGTCGACGTCGGAGTTGCTTAAGCTCTTTTATACTGGGAGAAAACGTGGCAGCTGAGAACTCCAGGAGAAAAAGGAATTCAGCCATTCAAATTTCGTAACATTTAAGATAATCCCAAGGCATTTTTGGGACAATGGAATAGATTATTTAATAACAACAACAACAACAACAACAAAAACAACAAGCAAGTTTAGAGACTGTTCCTTTTTGGGTCAGAATCAAAACCTAACAAATTACCGAGACAATCAACTCTCCCTTTTTTCTTTTCCGTTGAAAAAATGTGGATAGTGAGGAAATTCCTTTCAGATATATGCTTATGAAAGAAAAGTACTACCTCAACTATCACTCAAACCAACTTGGAATTTTTAGAACCTTCACTGATCCATGAAGGAAACATGTATATGCCCCTTTCTACGTACTCGCATGTTCTCTCAAAGGGGAACATGGAAATTTCCATAATCTTTTACACTTCATGGACGAACCTTAACACGGAAATTTCCATGTTTCGTTTACATCTTACACACGAAAGAAACGAGAAAATTTCATGTTCTTTTACATTTTATGTGGGAAAAGAACATGGTAATTTCCATGTTTCGTTTACATGTTATGTATAAAAGGAACGTGGAAATTTCTATCAATGACAAGTTCTTTAACGTTTTCAGTAAGTGAAAAAGTTTCCATGTTCTTTTGCAAGTTGTCTTTGAAAGGAACATGGAAACTTCCAAGTTCCTTCGTGTTCTGCCGTAATAATTTACTCACCATTTCCATTTACTTTTCCTGAGACTAACTCCCTTCAAAAGCTAACAGATGCCTTGATAATTTACCGTTTTTCCCCAGCAACAAATTACCTCTAGTTGCCAGTTTAAGTAAAACTCTGAAGGATAATTGTATTTAATGGTTGCTTCTTTTTTTAGTTTCTGTAGGAAATTGGCACGGTAATCAATGAAATGACCCAAAGGTGCCAGTTTTAGAATATCGATAATTGTTTTAGAACGTGTTTCACTATTCTCCCACTGCCATCTATGCACAATTGTAGCGCAGCACGAGTCAAGTTCGAGCTCGAGACAATTTCTTATCATTGACAATAAAGTTGACAGTTACTTGTCAGTGAAAATACATTGTTCGCGGTTAGTCTTGCAAAGCTCATTTCATCCCGACCAAGGGACTCATCAGAGACCTTTCTGCTTGGCAAACTCACTAGGCATCGCGCGCCCAAAGTCCCGTTCGCTAACAAAATGATGACAGTAATCTCGCC
>NC_090888.1:15081905-15139405 GCF_036669925.1 Montipora capricornis | reverse complement strand
CCGTAACCACAAGTCGAACATGCTGAAGAAAAAAAGAACTTGTGAATTGGCTATCCACTATAATAACTCTGAACATGAAATTTCACAAATCAATTTCATCATTATCGAACAAATTAGGTCTTTTGAAAATTCTTTACATCTTGAACAGTTGTTACTCACTAGGGAGGCCTATTGGACTGCGCAATTATTTACCCTTAATCCTCATGGTCTTAATAAAAGGCGGGAATGTAGATCGAAACACCGCATTAATTACTACAATTGAGTAGTTGTGAGTTGGCATTTTCCCAATACGATGCATTTTTATCGATATGTCACCTATAGTCTTTCATTTGTTTTTGATTGTTAAATCTATGTCACCTTGGAGTTTAGACCTTTGTTATAGTTCTTTATTTGTCTTTGATTGTCCAATCCATGTCACCTTTTAGCTTTGACCTTTGTTTTGTTTCCTTAATTTCAATATTTCTGCTCTGTATATATAAGCTGCTGTTTTTGTGATTTGCACTCATTGTAAATAGTTTTTTTAGTTTTTAATTTTTAACCTGAAGAAGGCCGAACGGCCGAAACGTCGTATTAAACTTCGTCCAGAACAGTCAAGAGTTTGTCTCTTCGTCGCTTTTCCTTACGTATACTTAACTACAAATTCGCGTCGAGACATTGTATCCTGTGGATCCTCTTACTGGGAGTTCATCGTTAGGTCAACCAACCGTACACTGCCTTTATATATATATATATATATATAGCGCAAGTAGGGGGTTCCAGTTAGCTGCAGAGTGCTCGATACGTCAAGTAGAGCGAATATAACGCGCAAGTACGAGCCCGCCAAGCAAAACAGCAAACGGAAAAGGAACCGTCAACGCAATATCCTCTGGTTCAATCCACCATACAACCTGCAAGTCAAGACCAACATCGGAAAAAAATTCATCTACCTGATCAAGAAACACTTCCACAAAGGCCACAAGCTTCATAAAATTCTAAACACGAACACAATCAAGCTTAGCTACTGCTGCACAACCAACATGACAGGCATTATCAGGCAACACAATGCAAAAGTATTAAACGCCACGAAAACACCTAACGAAGCGCGGCTATGCAATTGCAGAAACAAGCAATCATGCCCCTTAGACGGCAAATGTCTATCATCGTCTATAGTCTATAGAGCCGAAGTGACAAGCGACAACAACACCAAGATCTACTACGGAGCGTCAGAGGGAGAATTTAAAACCCGATACAACAATCACACCAAATCCTTCAGGCATAAAAAGTACTGCAGTGAGACGGAGTTATCGAGGCATATCTGGAGTCTAAAGGACAATAACATCAATTACACGCTACGCTGGGCAATAGAGTCTTTCGCCTCACCATACAAATGTGGATCAAAGAGATGCGACCTGTGCCTTACAGAAAAGTTGTACATAATAAAAGCAGATACGCGCCACCTACTGAACAAAAGAAACGAGTTAATTTCTAAATGCAGACACAAGAACAAATACCTTTTGTCGAACTTAAAATAGCACGCTCCCCTAGAGTATTAGAATGGTCTTTAAATGAGTTAGAATGCAAATGTAAGATCTGTAGACTGATGATTGTCCAAACATGAAACTTGAAGTCGCTACGCTGTGAAGTTGTCTTTCTTCTAAACGTTATATATATACATAAATTGAAAGATTAAAGAGGACGCATCGATTCTCTGTTACTCTGAGTTTCGCGCCCAAGCGCTCGTCAGACAGAACATATATATATATATACTTGATTTAAGTATATATATATATATATATACTTGATATATATACTTGATTTAAGTATATATATATATATATGACTTTACACAAGTGTAGGTTTCACTAGTAACCATCGTTTAATGCTACAGAACTGTTTCGTATGGTATGTAAGTACCACACTCATCAGGCAATTTTAACGACTGAACTGTTGAAATTGGAAAGCTGGCGGTTAAATACGGAAATTTGAATGGTTGCTATAGTAAATGCGTTACATTTTAGCAGCTGCTAGGTAACAAAACATGACATAAGGGGATTCTATGTCGGTATTTTAAATTTACGTTACTCTAAAGTTCCGGAGTACATATCTGTTTCTGTGGGGACATGAACTTGCTAATTCGTTTCTTCTGTTAAGGCTACACAGTTCTTTCTTACACATGATTATGAATTTTTCATTCAGACAAAGACTACATTTCTTGCTAATATTGCTGTAGGTCTACATTTTTTAAGAATTTTCCATTTAATTTGAAACGGCTTCTTTGCATCTTGTAAGAGCCAAACATGTTTGGAAAGCTCTGTCTCATTTCTTCTGTTTGAATGTCGAAAGGATGTTTTGTGATTCCTGTAGCGTTCCTTGAAGTTTGTGGCTAGTCCAACGTAGGTTTCAGTTGTTGTCTCGGTGGTGACTGTTGCTTGATAAATTACATTAGTTTGAAGGCATTTTCCTTCGAGTGGGCATTCAGGCTTTTTTCTACAATTGCAGGTGTCAGGGTGCGGTGTTGGTGTATTTTTTGGTGTATTTGCATCTGAAAGAACGTGTTTGTTGTGTGACGATATGATGGATTTCATGTTTGGCATACATGAGTAGCTTAGCTTGAGTGTGTGTCTGTTGAAAATCTTGTAGAGCGGATGGTTGTTCTGGAAGCATTTTTCGACGATGTGTAGCAATTTTCTATCAAGCTTGGTTCTAACGCTTGAATCGAAAGGGGGATTGTACCACGTAATGTCCCTTTTCCTCTTTCTTTTGTTTTTCGGAGCGGGCTCTGGATTGTATGTTAGTTTGTGGTCATATCCACTTTCTTTGAGTGCGTGTTGATAAGGGTCAATCGATTCGTCGAATACTTCTTTGCTGGATGAAATGTTAGTTAGTGTTTTGTTGATGTTGAGTGGTATGTTTTTCAGTAATGCTGGGGGGTGGTTGCTTTGCCGGTGGACGTACGATAGTTTGTTGTTAGGCTTCATGTATGGTTTGTAGCTTCCATCTGTAAGGTCGAAGGTTACGTCAAGGAAGTGGACGATTTTTTTGTTGGCATCGATTGTGATCTTTAGGCCATTTGATTTGAACAGATTGCTGACTTCTTTTTTGGTTTTTTCAATTTCTTTTGGGGTGGCTTTGCAGACTGCAAGACCATCGTCACGGTACAATCCAACTTCATCTTTGAATTTAGATGCGATCAGGGAGAGCATGTAAGTTCCTACGTTTCTGCTCCGTCGTATGAGCCCATTGTAACATCAAACATGTCGTTTGTGTTCCTCTTGGTCCATGGAGAGTTTTGGTGGTTCATTCAAAGAAAGTGGATATGACCACAAACTAACATACAATCCAGAGCCCGCTCCGAAAAACAAAAGAAAGAGGAAAAGGGACATTACGTGGTACAATCCCCCTTTCGATTCAAGCGTTAAAACCAAGCTTGGTAGAAAATTGCTACACATCGTCGAAAAATGCTTCCAGAACAACCATCCGCTCTACAAGATTTTCAACAGACACACACTCAAGCTAAGCTACTCATGTATGCCAAACATGAAATCCATCATATCGTCACACAACAAACACGTTCTTTCAGATGCAAATACACCAACACCGCAACCTGACACCTGCAATTGTAGAAAAAAGCCTGAATGCCCACTCGAAGGAAAATGCCTTCAAACTAATGTAATTTATCAAGCAACAGTCACCACCGAGACAACAACTGAAACCTACGTTGGACTAGCCACAAACTTCAAGGAACGCTACAGGAATCACAAAACATCCTTTCGACATTCAAACAGAAGAAATGAGACAGAGCTTTCCAAACATGTTTGGCACTTACAAGATGCAAAGAAGCCGTTTCAAATTAAATGGAAAATTCTTAAAAAATGAATACAATACAGCAATATTAGCAAGAAATGTAGTCTTTGTCTGAATGAAAAATTCATAATCATGTGTAAGAAAGAACTGTGTAGCCTTAACAGAAGAAACGAATTAGCAAGTTCATGCCCCCACAGAAACCGATATGTACTCCGGAACTTTAGAGTAACGTAAATTTAAAATACCGACATAGAATCCCCTTATATCATGTTTTGTTACCTAGCAGCTGCTAAAATGTAACGCATTTACTATAGCAACCATTCAAATTTCCGTATTTAACTGCCAGCTTTCCAATTTCAACAGTTCAGTCGTTAAAATTGCCTGATGAGTGTGGTACTTACATACCATACGAAACAGTTCTGTAGCATTAAACGATGGTTACTCGTGAAACCTAAACTTGTGTAAAGTCATAGTTATTGCTCCTCAATCGATTGAGTTGAGCGCTCTACGAAATACGTTCTACTCGAGAAAAGAAATTATATATATATATATATATATATATATATATATATATATTCTTTAAGTTAAAGAAGAAAAGAGAAGTATTATATTATATTAGAATATATTAACATGGAATAACATGAACTATTGATATCTCTGGGAAATCCGTGAAATCCGTATTTTCCGTAATCACCAAAATTGTTTACCTGTGGTGTGAATAACTTTTTGGCATGCACGGAAACGGTAGATTTTCCGGATATCCCGGACACAAGGCTCTTCTCTGGTTCAGCTTGAGTTCTGTCAACGGTCGTTCCTTAATAACATTGATTTCAGTCCAATGACTTTTTGGCATGCACGGAAAAAACGGATTTTCCGGATTTCCCGGACACAAGCTTCTTCCCTGGTTCGGCTTGAGTTTTATCAGCGGTCATTCCTTAATGCCTTTTATTTCATTCATTCATTCATTATTATTATTATTATTATTATTATTATTATTATTATTATTATTATTATTAGATTTCATTCTAAGAACTTTTCGGCAGGCACGGAAAAGGCAGATTTTCCGGATTTCCCGGACACAAGGCTCTTGCCTGGTTCGGCTTGAGTTTTATCAGCGGTCATTCCTTAATGCCTTTGATTTCATTCATTATTATTATTATTATTATTATTATTATTATTATTATTATCATTATCAGATTTCATTCTAAGAACTTTTCGGCATGCACGGAAAAGGTGGATTTTCCGGATTTCCCGGACACAAGGCCTTTCAATGGTTCGGCTTGAGTGTTATCAGTGGTCATTCCTTAATAACATTGATTTCAATCCAATGACTTTTTGGCATGTACAGAAAACGCAGGTATTCCGGATTTCCCGGGCACAAGTTTCTTTTCTGGTTCGGCTTGAGTTCTATCAGCAGTCAAGCCTTCATGTTACGATTTTAGTCAAACAGCTTTCGGCATGCACAGAAAACGTGGATTTTCTAGATCTCCCGAACACGTGGTGCTTCACTCGTTTAGCTTAATTTTTGGGCTCATCCTCAGTGTAAAAACCTGTGAAACTCACAGATGACGTAACACAAAGGAAACAAAAGAGCAAAAAAACATCAAACAATAACCTAACCCTACCACGAGCTAACAAAACAAAGAAAGAGTTTCACAGGTTTTTACATCGAGGTAAACCCAATTTTTGCAGCAGTGAAGCAGAAATGCACTAGATATATTTTAGTCAAACAAATTTTCAACATACGCAGAAAAGGACGGTTTTTGCGGACACAGTTACTTGCAAGTTGCTTGTTAGGACGAATAGTGTAACTCATTTTAATTGATGACAGAAATTTGCTCTTTTGCATCGATGTCATCTTCGTTGCCAGAGATCTGATAACTTTTCAATATCCAGTAACACGTTGCTAAGATTACAAGCATGTGTCACTGAGCCTGATCTCAGTGACGTAAACAAAGGAGGAAGGATTGCCATAAGCAACATCCTAAATGCATTCCTGTTAAAATTTAGTCCTAAATCACTGCACAAAATGTGTCAGGTTTCCCGGTTGTTTCTGTGAATTATTGTCAACAAAGAGAGCTTTTTTCCGGAAAATGATTGGATTTTTACCAAGAACATATCTTAGAATCAGGAACACAGACAACACAAGGCAGTAATCATATTTTCTTCAAAGGTAAATGTGTATAAATAAATTTCAATTTGTTTTGTGCCACGAAAATTCATTCTGCAGCAACCATCACCCGTAAAATTGACTGTGTAACAGGTGTTATACGGGTTAGGGTCCCTAATGACAGCCCTGGCTGCTACTGTCAAAGGGAACGATAAATTTACAGTTCTAAACTGCAACTTGATCCCTCTGCACCTAAACGATTTAAGGGATTAAAAAAAAATACTGCTCAAAAGGGCCTACCCCCTCGGAAAAAAAAAAAAAAGATTATATATGCAGAAAATTTTGCTCATATTATGCGTTTGATAAACATGCTTTGATTATGCGGAAATTTAAACAATTTATAAAACTAATAATTAGATCCATCCAATGTATTTACACGCTTAATTGTATGGCAAATCAGGACTTGAAGTTGTGACCAATACAGTCGCATTTGCGACTGAATTTTTTCCCATTGCGTTTAAAGTATCTGGAGGAATCGCCAATTACCGTTGAAATAAAAGGCTTAGCAGTTGACATTTTGCCACACCTTTTGCTAAAAATAAAGATAGCGATAAATAGTTTTTTTCTTGTCATGGATTTTGTTTGAATTTGGAAAAATGGAGCAAAGTTGTAAGGTGGTTAGACTGTGATCCATTCCCTTGATCTCTCACCATGTTAAGCGATTTTTAACACACATTGCGGGCTCCTATTTTCTCTACGATTACAAATGGTACATACACCCCGGTAAATTAGAAGCAACTAAATTTTCACATGGATTGTCACAAAATTGCAACCAGATTTATATTTTTTTAATTTCAAGCCCAGGGTATGTTATGAAATTATAATTTATAACACGGTTTCACTAGTGCCCAGGCTCAATTGCTGAACATTGTGTGGAAACTGCTTGTAAACCACCTTTCATCTTGTGAACGAAATGGCATGTTTTCTTTCAATGTTCAAGAAAATAAGCATTTCAAAACAGTCAACCTCTTTGGCTTTTATGTTTGCGAGGACAGTAAGCAGCTGCTTTATCACTGATATCAGGCATTTCTTCTGTTTTTAATGCGGAAAGTATCGTAATTATGCTGAGGATGCGTATTTTAGGGAATTACGCAGATCCACATCGCCGCTTCCTGTTAGATGGCACACTTAAAAGATTATTTGCGATATTTGTTGGTATTGTACATCTTATAATAATAAGTGTCTTTTGGAAGAACACCACATACATGTACATGTAACGTTTACCATGTAGACTACAAAGTCTTGCATACTTACTGTACATACCTGCAATAACTCTTCAACTTATAATTCAGAAAGGTCTGGAAATCACATCTTTCGTCAAAACGTTTCCTCCTTTCAAGAAAACAAAACCAAAAATAAGCAGTGAGAGATTTGACCATCACTACAGCAGAGACAAGATCTCGAGATACTTGGATTTCCTACGGGTGGTGCTAATATTGATAAAGAAATATTTTTGCGCGGTTCAAAACTATGCAGAGAAAGCAGAACTTAGCAAGTGCTAAGAAAATTGGGGATAAACACGCATTTTTCAGAGATAATTAAGCTTCAATTTGGAAAAGAATGCCATACATTGTATTTTAAAGCTTTTTACAAATATTGTTGATTAATTATCTTCGAAAAATGCGTGGTTACCCCCCAATTTTCTTTTTGGATTTCAATAACAATTTTAATGTTAAGATCTGCTTTTCCTGCAAATTCAGTACACCACGCAAAAATACCATTGTGTAAGTAGGCACCGTCCTTAACCTTTCAATTTGAGGCTCCCTAAAGTTTCTGGGCCATGCACAAGCTGGGCACTAGTATGGTGCATACATGTAAAGAATGAATCGCATGTTTTTCTGATTTTGTGACATTATCGAGACCAAATCTGTAAAATTAACTGCTAATTTTCTCGCGTTCCCTTTGGTATTTTTTTTTTCCATTGGTTTAGTTCTAACCACATACAGTTCCTATCAAATACCCTATAATTATTTGTTAAAATCTCTCAGAGCTAATGAAATATATTTAGAAAAATTACAAAAAACAGAATATTGACTAAACCCTCTGAACGACCTTGACTTTTTACCACTTCCAAATGTTTCCTCCTTTCAAGAAAACAAAACCAAAAATAAGCAGTGAGAGATTTGACCATCACTACAGCAGAGACAAGATCTCGAGATACTTGGATTTCCTACGGGTGGTGCTAATATTGATAAAGAAATATTTTTGCGCGGTTCAAAACTATGCAGAGAAAGCAGAACTTAGCAAGTGCTAAGAAAATTGGGGATAAACACGCATTTTTCAGAGATAATTAAGCTTCAATTTGGAAAAGAATGCCATACATTGTATTTTAAAGCTTTTTACAAATATTGTTGATTAATTATCTTCGAAAAATGCGTGGTTACCCCCCAATTTTCTTTTTGGATTTCAATAACAATTTTAATGTTAAGATCTGCTTTTCCTGCAAATTCAGTACACCACGCAAAAATACCATTGTGTAAGTAGGCACCGTCCTTAACCTTTCAATTTGAGGCTCCCTAAAGTTTCTGGGCCATGCACAAGCTGGGCACTAGTATGGTGCATACATGTAAAGAATGAATCGCATGTTTTTCTGATTTTGTGACATTATCGAGACCAAATCTGTAAAATTAACTGCTAATTTTCTCGCGTTCCCTTTGGTATTTTTTTTTTCCATTGGTTTAGTTCTAACCACATACAGTTCCTATCAAATACCCTATAATTATTTGTTAAAATCTCTCAGAGCTAATGAAATATATTTAGAAAAATTACAAAAAACAGAATATTGACTAAACCCTCTGAACGACCTTGACTTTTTACCACTTCAAAATGTCAGGCAATATCATTTTTATTATGTGGCAAAGAATACAAAAATTTCAGCACAGGAAAGTATAAAATAGGAATTTTTCTGCCTCTTATTAGATGTGACGTTTCCGTAATAATGGCCATAATCCAAAACTTGACAACCAGAAAATAAGCCTTATAATATCGGTACCCATACTGGTAAAACTCTACAGGGAACTTTTAAGAAAAACTGAATAGGTTTCCTTTTGTAACTCGCGCCCTGTAGAGCGGGTATTATCTAGGGAGCCACCTTAAGTTGCACATCTAATACAAAAGTTCAGTAGGAATTGCTGTACCCCTGAGAGCTACAAAGAAAAAAATCTACACAGGTGTAGTTCAATAAAATTAAAGAAAGGCCATGTACATCACACAGTATTCATCTGTTTGTTATCTGCACAAGAATGGAATTTTCAATTTTACATAAGAAATGGTTTGCAGCCAGCCAAGCACGAAATACAGTGATGTCAAGCTCTGGAGATCTAAACTCTGGAGAACTTTTTTATCCAGATCCCAACACCACCCCCCCCCCCCTCCCCCCTCCACGATCAACTGCCCCACTTCTTGCCATTTGCCCACTTCCTCCTCTCCCCCCAAAAAATGCACCCACCCACCTCCTAAAAAAAGTTTCCAAATAATATCCACAGGGTGGCAATGATTTGCGGGAAATCAGGCCACTTACATCTACATGTTCCAGCAAGTGCTCGGCAAAGTCCTATTGACTTGTGGCTGTTTTTGCTTGGCCTCATACACCACAAGCCTTTTTAGAGACATTACGCCAAGCCGGCCAAGAAAGAACATAATCACAGAGGACAGCCACAACACCGGGAATTTCATCCCCTACTCTTCTCGAATAGTGTGTGGGTTCTTTAAGGTCTCACAGAGAACTTATAAACATGGAAGATATTTGTGAGACGGGACCTACGGTTTATAGTCCTTATCCGAGAAGACTTGAAAGTATAACCATTTGCGGATGTAATTACAAATGTAGCACTTTCTCCTCAGTCACTTTAAGACCCTGAGTGTTGGTCCGGCCGGAGTCGAACTCACGACCTCCTGCATGGCGGCCCGGTGATCAACCAACTGAGCGACCGGTGCACATCGAAAATTTTTATTGGTTAAACAGAGAATGATCCAATATCCTGAAGATAATCAGTTATATGTCCATGATAACAAACAAAGGCAAAGCTTTAAGAAATGGTGAAATAAGTTTTAAAAAGTTGAAATTCTTTTAACTTCAGGATGCAATTTGAGCCTACAATGCATCAAAGCCTCTTCTATCCGGGAGATTGATGACCCTTTCAGGACACCGAGAAATTTGTTCTATATCCAGGAGACTCCTGTATAATCCCGGAGAGTTGGCATAATTGGAAATACTCCAGGGGCTGGTTGCTTGAAGCCTGGTCAGCGCTAACCGTTGGTTAAGAGGTATCAAAACCTATAGGTTTCATGCTGGTATTTAACGCTGGTTAGTGTTAACAATGCTTTGAGCAACTGGGCCAGGTGCTTAAATATATAATAAAACGTTTAGGACCTACATGGGGATGTATTGTAAATCGATATGCAAGATCGTGATTCTCCTGTGTTTCCAGAAAGGCAATTTCCCTAGAATGATTGCATTCCCCTAATGCACATCTTGACCCTTTTATGTCTAAATAATCTTTCATTAAACCTTTGTTGATTATTGCCCAAGAGGCAGTGCCGCGGGCCATTGATTACCATGGCTCGCAGCCATGGCTAGCACATGGTACTCACTCGACATGTTTATCATGATAAGTGAGCAAATTGTTGATTGTTTTTTTTGAAAGTACATGTAAATAGCCTGAAATAGCCTAAACACCTCTAGACATCTTGGTACTCAATACAAATAGCTATGGTATTTACATTCAATGTTGAGTAAATCTTTCAGTTTTGTGTGGGGTTTTGCTAAATTTTCTGAATTGTGCGTTATTGTGCAGGTTTGACCGAATTGTGCGGTCACTCACCAGCGTACCCCGTAAGAAGGCCTGACAAAATGGTACACACTCTCAGACTGGTACATACCTGCAATAACTCTTTAATTTACTTCAAAAGATCTGGGTATCACATCTTGAGTTAAGAAGTTTCCTCCTTTCAAGAAAATGAAACCAAAAATACACGTAAACAACTATGTATAGCAGAGACAAGAATGCATTGCATGAACTTTACAATAATGCTCTTTATTTGTCCCTCCAAATTGAATAAGCATTGTTTCCAGTTTCTCTTGGGACTTACCCAAGGAAGCAGCCTATTTTGTGAGTTAATTGCACAGTCATCTAATTTAAAAGTTGACTAATAAATGCTTTTAAAATACTGGTACTATATCACCAAGAACCATCAAGAACGTGGTTGATGGTAAAAGGCAACATTTATAAGTAGTCAGTGTTTCTGTTGCTGTTGTTATTGTATATAGGTACAAAAAAGGCAAAATTGCTGCCTTTTTAAATTTGATGTGCATACAATGTAATGTTTGCATCCCCAAACATGGTCACGATTTTGATAGAGTTGTAAGGGCTACAGTTTGAGTTGACTTGAGGGCCTTAAGATGCCAAATCTTGGTGGGAAAATGCAGCCGTCACATGTACATGTACAATTGTTGCATTTGCATAAGTGAATGTGAATGAGGGTGTGGTTTTTTGTTGTTGTTGTTGTTGTTGTTTTTTTTTTTTTTTTTTTTTTGGGAAAATCCAAAAAGCAAATTCTTGAATCCAAAAACAGATTTTGCGTTTTTTGCGAAATCCAAAAACGGATCATGAATCCCAAGTATCCACACCCGAAGATGATACATGTACATGTACATGTACTTCGGCACAAAATTTAATCTAAATCCAGATTTTTGAGATTCATCACTTCAGGGTGACAGTTTCGCCCCAAATGCTTTTCTCGCGCCATTTTTACCATAAGATCGAAGACAAGAATAGGTTTCTGCAAATTTCACACCAGAAATAATACACTAAAAGTTTCTTGACAGCAATAAATATAATATTGTTAGCACCTTTCCTACCGCTAAAAATACCCTTTGTAATCGGTTGCATGTTTTTCGTCATTTCTGTTTATCGATCGCTTTTAAGGTATTTTTAGTTAGTGGCATTTTCATTGAAGAATTTCTTCAAAACAAACCAGTTAATGTTGTTACTTGCGAACAACAACACAGAACACAATATGTGGGCCAAGTTGGGCAGGGAATATGCCGGCAAGGCTCGGATGAAACCACCGACCGGATGGACTGGATGAGGGGCCTCGGCACATGTCGCCACACCAAGGGGGTACCTCATGCCTGTGCTGCAAGGAGGGCATGGTGGCTAGCATAATGTCCTGGGGCCAAGTTAACCCAGTTCAGCAGTAGAACAACATGCCCCCTCCCTGACAGGGCTTCAGCCCGGGGCTTCAGCACAGGGCTGAAGGGGTGCCACAGGCAGAAATTCCCTGCCCAAAACCCGAGTAACGCCAGGGGTACCCTGTGCTGAGGCTGATCTTGAAGACCCCTTCTCTACAAAACTACAAGAAGAAAGAGGAGCAAGGCACTTGATGGCCCATGGGGAGGAGAAAGACCGATTGACAAATATGGGGGAGTGGGGTGGAGAGATTCGGGCCTGCTTGATAAAGTCCTAATATGATTTAATTATCAATCCTTTTTTTTTTAAGAAAAAAGCAGTGAAAGTAGAATCTTAAAATATGAACTACAAACAAGGATAGACCCTGTAGTGTCCAAGTCCCAAGACACAGCAAGTTTGTCAAGTGGTTGTATGAGTAAACAAACAACAAACAAAGTTAGAGTTTATACGTCAGGACAAGAAGCTGGATTCTGCGGCACAAGTAAGTTTGTTTCCTTTGGCGTCAAGAAGCAGCTCTGCTCTGGCAGGCATCAGATTTCTAATGACCAAGGAGTTAATCAGCCAATCAGGTAGCACAACACACCAGCTGTGGATGCAGCTCCAATGCGAAAGCTGTGAGAGGCGTAGTGGTGCTGTTTACTAATGATGTGTGTAGGAGAGCTTGCAAATTACTAGTAAGGGAGGACAGGGAGGGAGAACGTCCATCTGCAAACTGGAAGAGGGGCTGGGTAGGTCCTTGTGTTGATATTTGAAGCATGTAGTCTCTCAGGGTGGTGACAGCGCAGACCATTGACTTTCATTGAGCAATAATGAGCGAGGAATTAAACTTCTATGCGCACCATAAATCAGCAGTCAAAGATCAAACACTAAAAGAACCATTGGAGGAATTAAACTTGTATCACCACTATACATTGTGGCAGTCAAACATAAAGCACTAAAATAACAATCAAAGGAATAATTATTTTAACTTCTAAAGCTACAATAAATTCAGCCGTCAAATTACATGTAAGACCAAACACTAAAATAACAATCCGAGGAATAAAAACTCCTATGGACACAAGAAATTCAGCAGTCAAAGATCAAACACTGAAATAACAAACAAAACTTCTAAGGCCACAAGAGATTCTCAGCAGTCAAACAGCAAAGACTAAAATAACAAGCAGAGGGATTATAAACACAAAAGCAGAGGAATTTTTAAAAAAACTTTTAAGGCCACAATAGATCCACAAGGCAAAGATCAAAACACTAAAATACATGTAGCAATCCAAGGAATAAAAACTCCTATGGACACAAGAAATTCAGCGGTCAAAGATCAAACACTGAAATAACAAACAAAACTTCTAAGGCCACAAGAGATTCAGCAGTCAAAGATCAAAGACTAAAATAATAACCAGAGGGATTAAACACACAAGCAGAGGAATTATTTTAACCTCTAAGGTCACAATACATGTAGATCCACAAGGCAAAGATACAAACACTAAAATAACAATCAGAGGAATTTAACTTGTAAGGCCACAACAAATCAGAACTTAAAGGTCAAACACTAAAACAACAATCGGAGAAATTAATTTTTTTTTTATGACCACAATAAAATCAGCAGTCAAAGATCCAACCCGAAAATAACACTCAAAGGAATTAAACTGGTAAGGCCACAATAAATTCTGGACTCAGAGGTCAAACACTAAAATAACAATCTGAGGAATTATTTTCTTTGGCCACAACAAATTCAGCAGTAAAATACCAAACAGTAAAATAACAGGCAGAGGAGTTAAACATCTAAGGCCACACTACAAAAAGAAGTTATCAGGCCTTCTGATAGGGTGCGATTAAAAAATGCAAATTATGCGATTTGTGCGATTAAAAAGGCCAATTATGCGATAAATAATGTAAATTATTTCTCAGCAATTTTAAGCTTGTTTTATAAGGTTTCAGGTTAAGAAAAACACTTTTTTGCTGCCCTAAAGACATTGTGAACACAAAGGAACAGTAATTACGTATCTCGATCGACATTAGTTGGGATAAATAAAAAAAATGAGGTCTTCTCCACGTTAAAAGTTGAAAGGACGCAGCTGACATGCCAAATGAATGATCAAGGTGCTTGTCAACCACGAACTTCCGAAGATGGTCAATCACAATAGGGCCTTACCCCCATTTATACGAGAGAAAATAAGCCGCGGGTTTCTCTGGCCACGGCTTACAGAACACTCGAATGTTCACCCCGTATAAATAAATGGTACAAAATCTACGTTCACGTCTTTTTCAAGCCGCGGCTTATATTGACCTGGGAATATATATTCGTATAAATAGTTCCTTTTGCGTATTTTGTACACCGTGGCCAGAGTAAGCCGCGGCTTATTTTCTCTCGTATAAAAGGCCCTAATATTGCACGACCAGAAAAACATCAGTCCATCGTCCACGTGGAGCGTTTCTTGCTCGATCGTGAGCTGTGAGATTGGGCGGAAGGTGGGAACTTCCTTCTTCGTCGAAGAAAAAGCGAGCGTTTTCACAACAAACTTATCCATGAGTAAGATTTTATCAGTTTTCAACGAAAGAAACTACATCTTGCCGAAAAACTTACAACTTCGCTTATTTTTCACAAATCTCTTCTCTTAGAGAAGGCAACTGTGTCATTTCAGTGGTGTGTATATAAGGGCGTGTTTGTGTTGCACCAATCGAAGGAGACTCGTACCAGGTCCCCGACATGAAAAATAAAGCCTTGAACTTCGAATGTTTACGAAATCGAAGGTGACAAAGGTTTTTTAGCCTTTTTCCAAGATAAATCATCTTAAAAATGGCGTATTTATGCAGGAATTTGTAAGAAACGTGTTGCTTTATGTTTAATTTTATGAATTTTGTGCGCCCTTTTGTGAATTATGCGATTTTTCGTGAATTGTGCGATCGGATGCGATTTGAGGCCGATTGTGCGAAATCGCACCATCGCGTAATATCAGAAGGCCTGGTTACTTAATTTAAGAGAAAACACTACTTAAATTTGCGTCAGATAGGTAAGGACCACCTTCCTTAAAACAGGGTAAACTAGACAACCTTATTTTAGGGAATTGCTGTCTTGAATTAAGGGACTATTTGTTAATAATTTAAGTAACTGTTTTTCTTAAAACAAGGTACACTAAAATCCTTATATTAAGGAATACAATCTAAAATCAAGAACTTGTTGTTCAACTTTTAAGGAGCCATATCTCTTAAATCAAAACATTCTGATATCCCTATTTTAGGATAAACACTCTTCAATCAAGACACTGTCCCTTACTTTTTTGGAACCACCACCCACAAAGCAAGAGCCAATTCCTCAACGTTTAAGGAGCCATCTTCCTTAAAACAGGACAATTTGATATGCTTGTGGTTAATTAAGATACCACGCTAATTAACTCTAAAAATACAAACAACATTCCTCAAACAGTAAATTAATGCCTTTAATTGAGAACAACATTACATTTTCTTTGGTTTAAGAGCAAAAGTTGAATACCTATTATTATTATTATTATTAAGAGCAAAAGTTTGATACATATTATTAAGAAAACCAACATTTGTAAAATGTTAACACAGTTCAACCCTTCACTCCCTTAGAGGTAATTAAACCTTGCAAAGGTAAATTAAAATCAACAGGTATGATTAAAGTAAATACCTCCAAAAACTGAACATTTCTCTAGCTAAATTGCAACAGGAACAGAGCATTACAGCAACCCAGGAACCAAAAATATTTCAAAGACACGTTTTGGGTCTGTTTTACAACATTTTATTTACCGGTAAGTCTTTGGTTGGTTTCTATGTACTTTCAGACCCTAGTTAAGTTTACCAATTCCAGAATAGGAACACCTTTTTTACCTTTAATTTGCTAGTTTATTGCACTGAGAAAATATTTCAAAAAAAAGTATTCTGTAGTATATTTTCGAGATGTACTAGCAAATGACACTGCAAAAAAACTCTTACTAAAACACTCAAGTAAGCGAGAAGTTCTGACACTAACACCTGTTTTATTGGCCACACCAAGAGAAAGGGTGACAAAAAAGTGTTGCCTTTTCCTGATCCTACTGCATACACTCTCAAATTCCTTGAAAACAGACATGTTTACATCAAAAAAACTTAAATCCAACATAGTGTAACGATACATGTAGCAGTAGCTGCAAGCTCTTAATATAGACAGTTATTTTACTTGCAAGGAAGCTCCAATTCTGCTAGGCGAGAAGCAAACTAAGAGGCCTTTTAGACAGAAAGTGATGAAAAATATGCTCCTGTAGAAAGAGAAAAACTCCCTTCGCAGGGCCCGGATAATCTAGGTGGAAAACATAATAAATTCCTACTAAACAAATCACAGCCCTGGCCAAGCCATCGTTATCCAACACTTCCAAGAACTCATCCTTGTTGTTTCCATCAAAAGCACCTGATGCCCAGGAGAAACCAAAAGAAATGGTGATGAAGATGGTGCTCTCTCTTTTGATGCCTCGTGAGATTCATCCTGTAAAAAATATAACAAAACAAAAAAGATTGGTTTTGAGATGGAAAAAGGGCTCATGTAATGTGTATACCAGCAATAAAGCAATGATCACAATAAAGATCTGGAAATTTTGTACACGACAGTTGGTGTGATCTAACTGCTTTGTTTCTCTCACAGTTTATCTTTGACTTACTGTATATAGTAAAGTGCAATTTAATACAAAAAAAAAAACACACCTCATCAATAATAAAAATATATTAAATGCAGCTACACAAGAAATACAAACACGTATAACAACAATTTCATGGTTAAAAAGGAAGAGCACTTTCCTCAACAAACACAATAAAATGTTTCTCTGCATCTGCAATGGCTATATTCTTTAACTTGAACAGTTTTGGAAGGCATTTTAATGACAAAATTTCCTTATTATCAGAATCTAAAAGAATCATGAAAAATTATGTTCCTTGTTATACCAAATAATTATACAGTACTGATGGGTATTTTCAATATTGAGAGACTGTAAGAATTAACCCATGTACAAATATACCCCCATTTAAAGATATCCTGTGAGTAAAACCAGCCTGATTGCATAATTAGTTAACTATTTAGCCAGTAAGCCAATTGCAATTTTCCATGCCTGACAAATTTGAGACTTGGAAGTGTGAAAACTTGCAAATTTTAAGGACAGTGAGGCATGAAATCAAATATTATCTGCGTATAATTAACGCTTACCTTTTCAGTTGAGTCGCTGTAAGCATTTCCTTGTTTTGAATTGGCATTTAAAGAGCAAAACAGCTGAAAATCATCAACACATTGCGCCGTTCATTCAAACGCCTGGAAGACAGTCCGCCTTGAATAAAAACCGCCGAAATATGTTGACTGCTGACCAAAACGAAAACGGCTCAGTAGTTTCCAGTATCTCGTCTCTTTCTTATAATCCAAGATGGCGGAAGGAGATCAACGTCTCTGATATGCACGTGAATTGCTTAGCACACTATAGTCCAGCTTTTTGAAGAATAGCAATGAAGGAAGTCAACCTCCTGTGACATCTTTTGCAAATTTAACCAAGGTTTCTCTTAGAAGGATGTCGAAAAAGGTCAATCAATGTTTCATTACTAAACCGCGTCGGTCACGTTTAGTTTGTCCATCGCACATGCAAATAGTCTATTCTTCATTTCAATCGGCGACACAGAAAATATCTTTTGCTTTATTCTTCAGAGCGTGGATTCTATGCAAGAACTCGTTTGTTTTTGCTGTCTTTTTAAATTTTATCGCGTGCGACTTGTGAGAATAAATATTATTCGCAGCGCGCACGTTTACTTGAGGTTTTCACAAACAATTTTGCTTCAGTTGATGAAAATGCTCGAAGCTCTAAACGTAACTGTGAATACGACTGGTGAAAGAAACTGGCTTTTGATAAAAAGAATACCGATTCAAACAGTATGCAAATTTCAGTCGAGAAGTTCACACGGCGTGATGATTGAGAGTTGTGTTGGTTGATTTACATC
Source organism: Montipora capricornis (assembly GCF_036669925.1). Taxonomy (NCBI): domain Eukaryota; kingdom Metazoa; phylum Cnidaria; class Anthozoa; order Scleractinia; family Acroporidae; genus Montipora; species Montipora capricornis. Next base: position 15,121,300 of record NC_090888.1, on the reverse strand, counting down.
TCAATGTGTAAAAACATCTTAACTAGCTTTATTCTTAGCTTGAGCGAGTGGATTCCATAAAAGACATTTAAAAAGCGTCATAAAGAGCAACTATTCTCAAATTAAGAATAAGGCTCTTAAATTAAACCAGATATTTGTAACTTAAGCGACCCATGTTGTCAAATAAGAAGCACCTTCTTAATTCAAGAGTTACAATAGGGAGATATGTTCTTAAAATAAGTTCGCTTTTTCTACAGCAACCTTAAATTGGAATTTTCATCCTCAAATCAAGTACTATGCCTTAATATAAGTATTAATGTTTCAAAAGAAGAAGCATATTCTTAAATGAAGGGTAGGCATACTACTTGATTTAAGAATTAGTTACTAAAAATAAGTAACTTCTTTTTGTAGTGCACGAAAAATTCTGAAGTCAAAGATCAAACACTTAACTAACAAGTGGAGGATTTAAACTGCTATCACCACAATAAATTCAGCAGTCAAAGATCAAACGGTTGTCCAGGGTTATCGAACGTCGGCATTTGGCGATCGGGGCGGACCAGGTGATGGTGTGTTCAGGTCCCAATGCCAGTGCTAGATCTTTGTTAAGCTTTGGATACCAGAGCATTCTCGTTCCCAGAGCTGCCATCCTCTTGGCCAGCGCCTCGGATCGAGAGCTCTGGCTAGCCAGAGCTCTCGATCCGAGGCGCTGGCCAAGAGGATCGCAGCTCTGGGAACGAGAATGATACCAGAGTGTCTTGTTTGCTTGACGTCATCGCCGCCATGTTGATGCACGAAAGCAGAAGATCTCTCAGTACAGTGTAGCTAACTTTTGTTCGTCCACCGAAAGTGGTATACATGTACATTGTATTTCTCCATTGTTATTGGTGTCTCTAGAGGTTGTGTGAAAATGTCCTATAGGGAGTGACGAACAACAATATACCGGATGGATCAGTGTTTGAGTTTTGCATTGGCGGGAAGTCGACCACCTTGCATGATTTCGTGGAAACCGAAACATGCAGAATCGACTCGAGGAACAGGAAAGTGGGAAATCATTTCGGCTTTGCCGCCAGTTATGGGCAGATAGAGAACGTGAAGACGAAGAGAAAGAACTTCTGTCGACAGTGAAGTGAGATTTTCCCGACGATGATGGCGAGAGCCTGTGGCCTTTGAATTGCCACGCAGAAACACAATAATAAAATTTGTAAACAGTAAAGGTACTCCTTACAGAAAACTAAAGAGATCACAGAATAACCTCTGAAAATAGGACTTACTCCACACATCAGAGGCAGAAATGAAATAACCTGCGATCAGGCTCTATTTTAGTTTCGCCACAGGCGGCCCAGAGTCGGAAGGTAAACAATTATAAGGATTTGTATGGGAATCTTGATAACAGACTGAAAAAGATATTTACCCGCAAAAGTTCTCAATAAAAAAGCCGTACTTTATTGTCATGGTGAATTTCTTGCTTTTTGTGTGGTTTTTTGCCTGATTGAATGCGATTTAAGCGACTTCTCAAATTCCCGAGTCGTCACTCTTCCCTAAATAAAGGAAAGGCTGGCAACTCATTTCTAACTTACCTCAGATCTCGCCGAAAAAATTCACACTTCCCCGCCATCAGTCACGCTCAAACTCCGGCGATGGCTACACGGATAAATTTACTTCCCCTTGACCAAGTTTCAAGGTCCAGCGAGCATCCATTGCTGAGAAACTGCGAAAAATATTCAAATTTTCAAACTCCTTCGAGGCTCGCTAACAACCAATTTTGACACGGCTGGTCAACGGTTCACCGAGCCTCCATACGGTGAGCGCAAACCTACGCAAGTGTACCCATAGTTGGGCAGAGCAAAACAAATCCCAGACTCGTCCCCAAATACCTGCCTGGGGTCATGTTCGAGTTTCTAAATCGGCGAACGATATTAAAAGTTCCACACTGAAACCTTAAACACAGCTCCCATCGCTTTGGTTGCCCCACCGCATGTTATAAATCCGGATTTTCATCGAACTCCGTAAGTACTGAAGCTGTTTGGATGGAGTTTGAAACGCAGTCGAAGGTATTTACTAGTGTATGAAACACAATCCTGTTCTCCATCCGTCCACACATCACATTATCATGACTGCCGAAGAAATTCATATGAAAAGGTCGCTGCACCTTTTCAGCCTTTTGGACACATTTTTCTGTTGAGAGTCCAGGGAAAATGCCATCGTTGAAATCATCTGTGCTTTGTTTTTGCGCTTCCAGTTGCGTTGAAATGTTCAAAATTATATATTTCTCACACCGGTGCATCAAGCGATATCGATCGAAAACCAACAATTATTACTCGGAATACCTGAAAGGTATCCGAGTTTCAATCTCGCTTGTCTGTTCTTTGGACAGTAGAAATTACGGTGCGGTGATTTCTTTGGCTCAAAGCAATTCACTTAACAAAACTATACTTTTTCCAACAACAACAAAAAGACAGCCGTGGTGTCGAGTGTCATCGGACGAGGGGATTTTTGCACACGCGAGGCCTCAAACAGCTTCAGCACTTACGGAGTTCGATGAAAATCCGGATTTATAACATGCGGTGGGGCAACCAAAGCGATGGGAGCTGTGTTTAAGGTTTCAGTGTGGAACTTTTAATATCGTTCGCCGATTTAGAAACATGAACATGACCCCAGGCAGGTATTTGGGGACGAGTCTGGGATTTGTTTTGCTCTGCCCAACTATGGGTACACTTGCGTAGGTTTGCGCTCACCGTATGGAGGCTCGGTGAACCGTTGACCAGCCGTGTCAAAATTGGTTGTTAGCGAGCCTCGAAGGAGTTTGAAAATTTGAATATTTTTCGCAGTTTCTCAGCAATGGATGCTCGCTGGACCTTGAAACTTGGTCAAGGGGAAGTAAATTTATCCGTGTAGCCATCGCCGGAGTTTGAGCGTGACTGATGGCGGGGAAGTGTGAATTTTTTCGGCGAGATCTGAGGTAAGTTAGAAATGAGTTGCCAGCCTTTCCTTTATTTAGGGAAGAGTGACGACTCGGGAATTTGAGAAGTCGCTTAAATCGCATTCAATCAGGCAAAAAACCACACAAAAAGCAAGAAATTCACCATGACAATAAAGTACGGCTTTTTTATTGAGAACTTTTGCGGGTAAATATCTTTTTCAGTCTGTTATCAAGATTCCCATACAAATCCTTATAATTGTTTACCTTCCGACTCTGGGCCGCCTGTGGTTACAGTTGGCTTTAATTTAAGAAAAACAAAAAGCATGGGGAATGTTTTCGACGACTATATTGCGGCAAAGGCCGGTGTAATTCTCCCTCCGAACTTCACTGAATATGCAATCTTTTAAGCTTGACATCTTAATTTGTAATTGAGATAACCTAGCATTTTGTCGTTGAACGGTTTGGCAATAGATTTTTAAAGAAAAAAAAAGAGAAATACATTATTCCTTTAACGTATTTGCCCATGAAGGTTTCTTTGGTGATTTTTTCGGGTAATATCTTCAGTTGCAGTGTATTTCTAGAATTGCGCGCAGTAAAATCATGATAACTGATAAGTTTGGCTGTTAATTTTTTGATGGAGTACGGACAGTAAGATGAACTCGCAAAGTTTATTTTATTGTTGTACAATTGATCTTTCTGGAAACATGCCATTTTAGTTTCTGGAGTGCGAGTTTAAAGTTAAATCAACTGGAAATGTTATGAAGTGTGCAAACAAACCGTGTCATGTACAGTAAATAAATAAAGCGCGCCGTTTGATACACAGATATTCAAAACATGCATTCGTGTAACTTGCGATTTTATCAGCATCTCCTCCTGTTGATATATATGTCCCTTGTCTCATCCAGGAAACCAATATGCATCGGCTTTCATTGCCATTTGAAACTGAGAACCAGATATTTAGCTTTCAAAACAGCAGGGAAGTTTGTGCCAAAGTACTTTCAACCCCATGGCCACAGAGCTCGACAACGGAATCGCTAATTTCACTCGTTCCAGAGATTCAAACCCGATTCTGGACAAGTTATGAGATGTTTCAGATGGCATATCTCCATTTATACAAATAAAATCAAGTTGCACCGTCCACGGCATTGTAAGAACAAAAGGGAGCAAATTTTTTCGTACACTTATGGCGGATTAGTCTCGAGGACTTCGCGAGAGCTCCGCGCAATCACGATGGCATTTTCACTTCCGGCGTTTCAACAGCCAATCAGATCACGAGTTTGGTCGGCCAAAATTTGGCCGACCGTCCGGAATTCTTGAGAGACTTTTGGTCAGGCCCAATTTTAGCGAACGACGACATAAGAGAACATATGGGCGAAGCTAAACATGGGCCTGATCGCAGGTTAGAAATGAAATGCCTTCGCATTACAGGACATGTGGCTCCAAAGAGGCCACCATGTGAAAGGAGCAGGACATGGAGACCAAGGGATCAGAGTTTATCGTTCGTAAACATTAACTTTAATTTTATACTAAAATATCATTTACCGTAAAGACTTGTGTATAAGCCGCACCTTTTTGCTTAAGTCTTGGGCCAAAAATCATGCGGCTTATACACAGGACCATTGCTTTTAGAGGGAGTAAACTGGCTTGTAGGGGTCACAAATTGAACTGAAAACCTTCAGTAACTAAACATTAAACCTACTGAAACCTGCTGTTGATCACTGCTTACAGTGGTTAGTAGTAGTGGCTCCCAAAGGAGCAGTTTGTTTGCATCTTCAGGTTCAAAACCCGAATCTTGCTCGCAAGCAGTTCTTTCAAGCGTTTCATGTCCAGACTTCCCTTGTTAAATGACTGCGTGGTTACCAAGCAAATGTTTTGCATCGTTCTCCTGCGCTTTTTTCGTGCAAATTCTATCGTTTTCATTTCAACTGTGGGCTTCAGCAATGAAGACAACTATTGTCAGTCACAGGGAATAAGGAAATTGATTATAAAGAAACTTTTAAAAGGTATTTTCAGAGTTGATTAACTTATTAATGTTGCTGCACAACATTAGATTTTGTGCGAACAAACGACCAACTTTTTTTACACGATTGCTTTTTTGGAGTTCTTATTTTTTCCAAAATCATGCTTGAAAGTTGGGGGTGCGGCTTATACACGAGTGTGGCTTATACATGAGTCTTTACGGTAACTGCAAATCTTTTTTTGTTTTTAAAATGGCACGAAACTCTGGGTTTGCTTGTCTGCTTGTTTGCGCTTTTTTGACGCTGAATGATCCATTGATCTACACTGTAAGAACACAAACACGTTTTTAAATTTTCCCAAAAAAACACACCCTGCATTTGTCAAATAATTGCTGTACGTCAATAAGTAAAATTCAACATAAGATGAATGAATAAGTTAGAAAGCAAGAATTCACTGGTGGCACAAACTTGTGATTTAAAACATTAAGAAAGAGATTTGGTGATGGTTTTTAAAGAAAAGTGTGAAAAACGTTGAGAAAAATTAATACTGATAAATTCACCTAAATTCTCAGCTGTAAGAATTAACCTTCAGTTGGTGGCACTGCCGCCTTCTTCTCAATCCTTTTCTTTCAATTGCCAAAGCAACCCTAAAAAATAAATATTTATTGACATGCAAGTCTAACTCAAGACAAGAATACAATGTATCATTTAGATGAAGTTTAGTAGTACTTCTGGAATTGTACTGTCTCTTGGCAGTTTTTGAAACAAGCCCAGCCATGCATTTACATTTCCTTTTACTATTAATTCCCCTTTCTCCGTACAAAGGCATATTTTATCATAATATTTCTCAAATTGGGAAGACAATTGGTTAAAACAATGGTGAAGGCAGCCTGTCTCGAACAACAACATATTTTCACGCAGATTCATTTTAAAAAATACACACCTACAGAAGTTGTCAAAATTTATTAGTTAAATACCTTACCTTGCACAAAATGTAGTGGATGTTTTATTCTATCGGGAACGATAATTAATCTGCGCACATCAAGCTTTTGAAGGCCTTTACAGTCAAGCTATGTCACCCGTGACCAGTTGTTTTGAAATTTGAACCAAGTATTCAAATCTACCAACCAGTTTTGAACTTTGCTCTCGCGGAGATTCTGAATTCCAGTGGATATTTTTCTTTGATGTACATAAAAAAATAGTTAGCCATGAACTTTCGTTTTATTGTAAAATAAAAGGTGTTTGAAAAGAGAAAACTCTTTGATGTGTTTGATGAATTATTGTTCAGTTATTGTGCATTTTTCGCAGCAACTTTCAGAAAAATCTTCAAGATTCCATTCAAATCTCGGAAGCTCTAAAGAGGAATTCGAATGTTCATTCACTCTTGTGGATACTCATGAGCACGCGTGACATAGCTTGACTGCAAAACGAAAATGAAAATGAAATTGAAAGGGATATTTTCAAAGTTGCACTCAACCATCATCCATATCATCGATGCATCATGAATCACGCGATACTAAATCACTGTGAAATGTTTCACCTCTTGTAAACAAGGCCATGGTAAAGTAATCTCCAAACAGATAATTAATCCACAAAGCAAACTGTGGCCCAAGAAAACTCAACAGTACTTAATTAAAGGCGACCAAGGAGAGATCTTATCCCCCGGTGAAGAATATGAACATTGCGCACTTGGCCTGAGTGCGATTCAGAAACTGTACGTTAGCTCCCCAGCTGGGTGAAATAATTCCGCCTTTTTCTGCAATCAGCTGTTATTGCAAAAATATGTATAATTACAAGGAAATCTGTAATACAAACTTGATTACCACAGATCAAATCTAACTTGTAGCTTAAAATAGCGTAGCACAAAATTGCCGGATACTCAATAGATACTCGGCTCTATGGCTGAATCATTTAGTTTATGCATTACATTAACTATAAGAAAACAAACCTTCATCAAGCTACAACTTCTCACGAAAAAATCAACGTCCAAGCTCCTTTCTCGAGCTCTGTAACACGCTTGTGGAATCAACAGGAAGATTCAAGCCGCATCCAGACAGTGGGTGGATGACGTCAAAGAAGGAGCTTTTCAGCTGGGGTAGGGTGAGAAGGCGGAAAGATTTTACAAAGTAATGGAGTAGACCTTTTTGTGACGGAGAAATTTCTATTTCGATGATCTTTACTTGTCTCATAGTATTTTCCTTCATTTTAAAGCGACATTGGCAAGGAAGGATAAATCGTTATGGATCGCCTTCATTCTTCCCCTTCTATCTCTGCCAAGGTATTTTGATATTTTGTGATCATTCTGTTGTGACACACATCACCAGATCATGTGAACATCGCGTGAAAACAATTACCTGGTGACAAAATTTACTAACTGCAGAATTTTGAAGCTGCTCCTCTGAAGTCTATGAAGTGGTTGGATACGAGGATACGCAGTCGAAAAGACCATCCCTCCAAAGTAATAGTTTAAGTATATTCTGAAGTGGATACACGCAGTCGAAAAGACCACCCCTCCCCACGTAATCTTCCAAGTATATTCTGAAGTGGATACGCAGATACACAACCGAAAAGACTACCTCTCTCAAGTAATCTTCTAAGTATATTCTGAAGCTAAAAATGTAAACGAATGCTTAGGCCTAACCACTGAAACAAGCGCTTAGGCTTCATTTTTAAACGAGGGCTATATTCAATGCATCAGTCAATTCCAACTGCGACCCGGGGGCCGGGCATTAGCCAATCCCGAGGGCACCCCCGCGCTTTTGACACCCACGTGGTTTATATCTCTAAAAGACATGGAGAATTTCCCTGTCAAGATCAGCGCTTTGTGGAGAATTCTTAGGGTGGGTTCGATTGACCGTATTCCGGAATAAGAATACATTGAATATAGAAACCTTCGTTTTTACGGAGATTCACATTAAAATTGTCAAACACCCGCTAAAACGCTATTTTCAACACATTTTTATTATCCCTGCAGCTTTGAAACAAGCGCTTAGGCTTAATCAGGCTGTAAACGAGTGCTATATTCTTCACACGATCTCGTTACGGCTTCGATGTGGCATGGTGTTCTGCAGTTAAGCCCTAGTGAAGTTCTTTACTAGATCTTGCCATCCTTTGTCATTTTCAATTAAGAAGATGGTCACTCCAAAATGGTACTTTTTCCCCGTCTCAAAGTATTAGTAGGAAGTTAGTGTTATTTTAGTAGCCTCGCGGTAAGCTGATGACGTCACTGAGTCCAACCTGAAGTTTAGCGGGGAAGCTTGGACACACAAAACTGCTGAGGTTCGTCTCTGTATTTCAGTCATGCCTTTTTCAGCTTTTTGTTCACCAACAAAGATTGCTTAGATAGGTCAGACAGAGACAGCAAAGAAGGTATTTCTTTTAATTCTCCCGGTAAAGAGAAACAACTTATAGCGAAGCCACTTGGTAATCAAGTTTGGCCGAGACAAGATCTCGCCAAAGGAGGAATATTTGTTTGTTTAGTATCACTTCACCGACTGTTTCCTTGACGAACGAAATACCGTTCATGTTTTTCACATTTCCGAGAGAAACATGGCTTACCCCAAAGGATCTTAGCAGAAATTTTCCTGTCTACCAAACAGCGAAGCCGAATTATTTAATTTATTGTGGAGTCTTGTAGTTTGTCCTGTGGAATCATTGCACAGTCACCACAAAACTGTCCTAAAATAATCAAAGTAAGGTTGAAAGCTTAGTACATTGTAGAGGAGTTTGTTAGCTGGGGAACTTGGTGTGGGTGGTGTCTTACTCGCTTCATCGTAACTGCTTTATTGTGACTGCTGTACTTTGGCATTATTACCTCTCCTTCAAAAATACCTTGTAGCAGAAGTAAATTTGGCTTTAGAGTGGTATCGCATAGCCGTTTTGCTGCTTGTCTGTCTGGACTGGATTCACTAAAATGGGAAATAAATAGAGGGTCAGGATGGGGGTGCTGGAATCTCAGCTATCAGCTAAATTTTCGCCCATTTCTCAGCTGTCATGTAGCTAAATGTTTGGCCATTTCTCAGCTAACAGTTAAAAAACACGTCAACAATTCTCAGTTATCAGTTAAAAAACAAATCATTTCTTAGCTAATCAGTTAATCCCATCCATACCCTCTAAATACCATGAGCAAGCCCTAAGCATAGCACAATTGTTTTAACTTGGTGACCCCAAATTTTCATTGCACAAAAGTAATCAACAGGCCAAAATGAAAAAATTCTGTGTAGCGGATTCAGAGCTAACTCAAATTTTCAGTTATTTAAGGTGTCTCTGAATTGGCCTCACAGAATTTTTTAAAACTTTGAACGAATGTTTTATTTTGGCATGCTGATTACATTTCAGAAATAAGAAATGGGGGTCACCGAGTTAATTTTTGAGATATGAGCAGCTAAAGCCGAAATATGGGGTGTTTTTGCAAGGCTTTCCTGTTTTCACGGTAACGTTTTACGTCAAAAAAATTATCGAATCTTTTTCAGCAATAATTGGTGTTTCATATCGTACCATAATATTACTGTTAAGTGATAAAGTGTTGTAACGTCAATCCTTCTTATAGGAACGTTTCTTTCAAGTGTTGAAACTGGCTTGAGCCACCTTAAGTCACCCATGAAACTTCAGGTTTCGTTTTCTCGTTGCTTTCGCTGTTAAGTTTCAGACGAGCAAAGCAACGGCGAGTCGTTCCCGTTTACGCCGTCTTCGTAGCGGCGGCAGGGAATTAGGGACCTCAAGCAGGGACGACGACGTCTTGACGTCTGTGAGAACATCATCTGAAAATATATCTTCGCGTTATTCTATTGATCTCGCGATTATCCCAAATCGTTCGGCATGAAAAATGTGCACACATTCTCTGGGATAGGATTATTAGGAACGGTGTTGTGAGGTAGAATTGGTAGAAACGGTGAATGAATGACTATGTAGTTAATCATTCCCCTAGGCGCTTTTTAAGGGTCAATAAACAACACTTCTGCTTTTACAGCGCAAATGGCAGTCGTGCACTTTACAATCTTAAGGGCGGTGCCTAATAATTCAAGGGTATTTTTGCGCCGTCTACTGAATATGCGGGAGAAGCAGATCTTAACATTCAAGTGTTATTGAAATCCAAAAAAAAAATTGTTGGTAACCACGCATTTATCAAAGATAATTTATCAACAATATTTGTTTAAAGCTTTACATTACAAAGATATGTATGGCGTTCTTTTCCAAACTGAAGCTTAATTATCTCGGAAAAATGCCTGGTTAGCTCCAATTTTCTTTTTGGATTCCAAGAGCGCTTGCTAAGTTCTGCTTTTTGCGCATAGTTTTAAACCGCGCAAAAATATACCTGCCTTAATTAATAAGGACCACCCATAGGAATTCCGAGTATCTCGAGATGCGCAGAACGTATGCGCAATGACAAGGCACCGTCCTTAACTGAATAAAAAGTAGTTTTACACAGGTGTTCCCAGAACAGAATGAGAGACCAACACACAGGGAACAACTTCCCCTACTCTTCTCGAACAGAGCGTGGGTTCTTTAACATCCCACGAAAGTCACACGAGACGGGGCCTACGCTTTATGTTCCTTAGCGCTTATCCGAGAGAACTAGAAAGTCTAACCATTTGCAAATGTGATAACAAAGGGAGCTCTCTGTCCTAAGTTATATATTACAGACCCTGAGTGTTGGTGCGGCCGGTGTTTTGATGTCTCGACTTCCTGCAGAATAGTCCGATGCTCAATCAATTGAGCTAATCTAGAAGCAGTTTCAGAGTAAGAACAGAGCCAACTGGTCAGCGGTCGATGTGGTTGATTGAGGAGAAACTATTGATAGTTTACCATCAGCTGAAGTACTCACGTCCTGCACAACTTCAATTACCACAGGTGCCAAGCTACTCGGGGTCATAATTAATAACAGTTTGGCATGGAACGATCACGTTGTATTTCCTAGTTCAGTTAATTAAAGCGTGCGAGCATCCCCGCTAGAGATCTATAGCTAGTAGCACTCTACTACTGCACATGCATACCTGCATGCTGGACTACACATGTCCCGCGTTTCATTATTCTCTGTCAAAGTATTTACAAGCAGACCCAGAAAGGGTCCAGAAACGAGCTCTATGTTACATATTTCCTGGTAAATCTTGTGCCGAGGCACTTGGTAGTGCAGGAATAACGGCTTCCTATCTTGATCACCAGGATGCAATCACGAAACAGCTTTTTGAGTCTATATGTAATAACGAGAATACCCGTAAAATTTGACTGGAAAGGATTTTAAAATTTTACTTGAAAGGATTTAGCATCCTTTTCTACAAACGAGGTTTAAATTGGTTTTGTTTTTGTTTTTTGCTAACTAATTTAAAATACACGAGATTCACAAAGTCCAATTCCGAGTTGTCCTTGGGTCACTCGAAGCTAAAGTCACAAGCGTCACTCCATTTTACATGAAGCTCAAAACGGCACTGAAGCCGACGTTTGCCGTTTCACGTAAATGGTCATTTTACGTCGTCGAGAGGACGATCGAGAACGGGAAAAAAAATACACCAAATTTTCAAACGCATGTGCACGGCGTGGATAGCCATTTTCTTCTCTTTAAATGTGTTGTTCTCGTCGACCTCGCTGATGATGGAATGTCGTCGTTAAATGTGAATTCGCGATCTTATAATCGCGACTATTCTATACGATCGAGAACGGCCAAAAAAAAAAAAAAAACCAAAATTTCAAACGGATGTGCACGGCGTGGATAGCCAAATTTTCTTCTCATTAAATGTGTTATTCTTGTCGACCTCGCTGATAATAGAACGTCGTCGGTAAATGTGAATTCGCGTTCTTGTAATCGCTTCTTGGCTGTTCTAAGTATTTTAACGTGACAAAGGTGTGGCAAACCCTCAAGAAACAAACCAGTATGAACGGCGCTCGCTTTAGGGGAGAAAATGAAGATTTATCCTCAAGCGCTGACGTTCTCCCTAAAACCTCAAGTTTGATCATTTCACGCTGTTGTTTTGCTGACGACGGCAAAGAAATGGACAAAAGTGAAAAGCATGCACGTGCAGAGCGTGCAGAGCTTTTGCTTTTGCTCACTAAATATGCAAATTTGTGACGTTCTCGTTTCCATTACCGCTGTCGTTAGGGACCTTAAGAGGGAGTTTAAGATTTACGAAGGCGACGGTCGACGAAAACGCCATCACCTCAAAACATAACTTGGCTCTATCATAAATCCTTCGTGATTATTCAGTCTCGTTCACGTCCTACAATATGGGCGAAGTATCCTAAAAATAAATTGGTACGAGCGGTTTCAGGGTGAAAAGAGAGAATGAAAAATTCTCTGTTGCATGCTTACGTTGCTGTCAAAACCTCAAATTTGGTAATTTCACAGAGGACCGCAAACATGCTAAAATTAGTGCTGCATCGCAGCATGTGTAGCACGATTATTTATGCTCTTTTAACCAATGATATTATGTTTTGTGGCATTTTCGTAGTCGTACCTGTGGTGGTTTCTTAAACTCCATGTTGCTAATGTTCCCTGGTGACTGAAGAGATTTAAGAAACGACGACGGTTGCGGCTACGACAACGCCACAAAACGATAATATCATATTGGTTAAAACAGGAAAAAACAATCATGCTGAACGTGCGGCACGCATTTCTGCTCATGTTTTTGCGTTACTCTGAGCAAAGTTCATTTAGATGATGACTGGTTATGAAACTCTTAAAACTTCAAAAGCGAGAACAGTCACATAGCGCTTCATGTCAACTTGGCTGTGACCATGCACAATCTTTTGTCCTCGGTTCACAAACTGAGTTTTTAATAAAGTAATCGAAACTTTTAATTGGCTGCATTTCGAACAAAAGGGTGTGGCTTGCGCACGGGTCAGGACCAAAGCAGCAAACAAAAAACATAAAACAAAGAAACTTGTCGAGTTTCATAACCATCTCGGTCCATATATTTTAGGTCTTCAAATTTGAGGATTTGACGATAACGCGAGAGTACATATGTCAACCTTTTACTTAGCAGCCTCTCCTAACCAATTTAGTTTTAGGATACTTTGCCCACATTGTGCTACGTGAACAAGATGGTATAATCGCAAAAGACTTACGATACAGCAAAATTATATTTTGAGGTGACGTTTTTATCGCTGCCGGTCCCGTCCGAGATCTTAAAGTAGAGACCTTAAAGATCTATGACAAAACAACCAGGTGATTTGAGTTCTTTGTTATTTAGGCAGAATACCGCAAATATGTGTTTTTTTCCTCTTTAGTTATCCAATGATATTATTGTTTTGTGGTGTTGTCGTTGGCGTAGCCGTCGCCGTTTCTTAAACTCCCTAAAGAAACGATGACGGATGCGGCAAAGACACGCCAGAAAGCATGAATATGATTGGTTAAGGGGGGTGGCACTTTATAAGTACGTAAAGACAATGTTTTGCCAAGGAAGCTTTTTAGTCAAAGAGCTCTACAAAAAGGTTGCATGGATGGTTCTATGAGGTAACTTTTTCATTGGCAATCTGGCATCACTTCAGTTAGAAGGCGCATGCGCAATTACAGTCCTCGGCCGTGCGTTTCAATGAAAAACATGTAAAAACTCTCAGGAAACGAAAGGGAGAGGCAGTCTTTCAACAGATGGGAACCGTCCCTTCATTTCTCGTCAACTGTAGCATGCCATTTCTATTTGGAAAAAAAGGGGAACTGATATTTTGAAAAGTGTATCAAAGGAGGGCCTTATGACGTCATAATTTTTTTTGAGAAATAGTTATATTTTTAAATCCACGCAACAGATTTTGTGTTAGAATGTTCTCATACTGTTGCGTTAAGAAATTGCGAAAAACATAGTTAACTCTCTGACTTTTTAAGCATTTTCTGTTTTGGTCACGTGATTTACCAAATATGGTTGTGAGTCGAACCAGACAAAGAAATGTTAAGTAGAACACATTCGACGACAACGAGAGCATATAACAGTGAATCGTTCATTTTCATCTTTACTTCAATACCGTTAGTACCAACCCAGTATGTAGAGATTACTTCATGGAAAATGCGCGCGTACGATTTTTATTCACGAGTTGAGTAGTATCAGAAAACGAATGAGTGAGCGCAGCGAACGAGTGAGTTTTCTGATACGAAACAACGAGTGAATAAAAGTCGTACAAAGCATTTTCCATGCTGTAATGTGTTTATTTCATAGGTACTGAGGTTTTTTTTCGTGGTAGTGTTTGATAGACAAATTAATTTCGCACAAATGGAGTGGGGCAATGAAAGCAATAAACAATGGTTCCAAAGTAGTCCAAAGTGAAGAGTGCATTTAGTTCGTCGCTTGTCAAAGCTGCCGGCGCTTTGGGTTTATTTCCCTTTCCTTGCTTCTTTAGTTGTCTTTGTTTGGACTAAAGAACCTCTCTGGTTTTCTCAAATACCAGGTCGTTTGTTATGCTTGCGGAATAGCCCTTTTTTCTTCAGCTGTCGTTACAAGCTAGCCACTAAACTTCGAAGGAAAGTCGGCTCGTATTCATTGCCGTCTTTAGCGCGGATGGAGTTGATAAATTTGTTGATGTATTCAGTATTCATTCAGCTCAACCGCTGGAATAACTTCCATTTCCCTGTCTACGACCTTCGTTTTCAAAAGTCGTTCAAAGCAATCGTAAATCTCATCCAATTTTTTGAGCGGCATTTCTGTTTTCTTGTTCTAAAATAAATTCCTCAACTGCGCAAACAGAAGCAAGTCTTCCCTCTGCCATTTTTGAAAGTGCGCGGTTTTTGTGCAACGGCTGTCGGATGACCGTTCCATTCGATACGTTCATTCATCACTAGTGAAATTTCGTCGTTCGCGTTGCTGATTGGACGAACGATATTTCTTCACAGTGGAATTTTGTCGTTGGTGCTCCTGATTGGCTACATTTAGAATCAGTACGAATTTTATTCACTATGACTTTCGTGGATAAATCTCATTACCTAAGGAATAAACGATATTTCACCCGTGAACAAGGTGGAATAATGGTTGAGTTTTTAAGATAACGTCAAGTTACATTTTGAAGTGAGTCGGACGTTTCCGTTCCTGTGTAGTCTTCGTGGTTTCTTTTAAAAGCTCTCCGATACTGGGGCGTCCTACCAAAGAAACGGAGACAGCAAGAAGAACGTCATCTCAAAATACAAATTTGCGCAATTTTAACCATTTGACTCCTGAACCGAACTCAATTGACGAGTAAAATTATTGTCTGGCGTTAGATAGAGTAAAATCTATTACCGTATTTTCTCGGTTAAACGCTGGACGTTGATTAAACGCCGGCCTCGAAAAGACGCTGGGTCAAAACTGCCGATTTTGAACTAAACGCCAGGGTCTTTTAATCGGGGCCCGGCGTTTAATCGGGGTCCCGGCGTTTATTCGGGGTCGAGGTCACAAGGACCGGCTACAAGTAAATGGCTATCCCCTGAATGACACTTTTACGACATACCAAGTACAGTGTGCGATTTGGTTAACGGGCCTGCGTGACTCCTGCTGTCTACAAATGATCGTATCTCTTCAGAGTTTAGCTCTGACCAGGATATCTTTTAGGTGTTTTCCTTTGCGATGTAATAGTCGGGAAGGCTCCTTAAATATTTGCATTAAATGTGGTTTGTTTTGAACTAAGTGCCATTTCCCATAAGTGCATACCTTCAAATTAGGAAGTGCTGGGTGGCATTGTGTGACAAAAGGCAGTATGCATCGTTATTTTTACTTTTCTGAATGATCTTTTTCTCTTGGTGAAATTCACGTCAGAGAGGTGTCTTTCCACCCTTTTTCTCTGGATATCCTCTGCTTTTAAGGCGTAGCTTGAAGTTTCTCACGTTCGAAGAAGCCGTAGTGCTTCCCCTTTTAATTTGTGGATCCTCTCGTAACGCCTGGTGGATGACACGAATACAACTTTGTGTATTGAAAGGTCTCTCTCTCTTTATATGGTGTTTGCACGTCAAGGGATAGACTCCTTGTTAAATTTGTCGCCTTTGTACACTTTTGTGTCCAAGAATGCAATTTCTATTTCTGATATTTCAGCCGTAAATTTGATCTTGCAGCGAAAGTTATTTGCTTTTGTAATGAAGTCTTCTAGTTTGTCCCTGGTTGTACTCATATCATTTACTTGCTCATACATCATTCAGACGTTGTTTATGTGCTGTTTGTTAGTGATACAAATTTTGATGGCAACTTGGTACACGTGCCGTCTGTACAGTACCATAATACTGCAACTTCGGGTAATCCAAGGGAAAATCGTCCCGCACTGACAAACTGCCCCTAGGCCTCCGAGGATAGACTGAGGATCGGTAATACTAAATCGCCGAACCCCGATTAAAGGCCGGCCTCGAAAAAAAGCCGGGTCAAAACTGCCGATTTTCAAAATAAACGCCGGGGGCGTTTAATCGAGAAAATATGGTAAGTGTCAACCTCAGGAGTCAATAGGTTTTAATCACTGCGTAAAGAATTGAGATCATTTTTATATGAGAAAAATGGGCAGGTTATCCGTCATGTAGAAATGAAACTGGTGTGACAGGCGCTCTAGTTTGGAGAAATCATGAACAAATGTATTTTTGTATTCTCACGAGCTGGCATTTTCCATAAACTATCGCATCGTTGTTTTGTTTTGTTTTGTTTTGTTGTGCTATCGCATGGTTGTTTCACAAGGGAAAGCAACGAAACGAAGTAAAATGGAAAAACCCGTTTGACTCCAATGATCCAAAAATTTATTTTCCTCATCACTTTCATAGATTTCTACGTTGGCAGGTCATGAGAATTCGAATTTGGTGTTATATCAGGATGGTACACTTGAGCTGACAATAATCTTCATTCTCAGTACTTGTTTACCTGACAGTGTATTGAAATTGAGAGGAGAATTTACATATTGATCAATCCTGGAAGTCAAAGGGCTCAATAAGCAGATTTTGGCCTATTTCCATTTGACGTCATCGTTTCTCAAGTTCCGTTACAGCTGTTATAGAAAATGGCCAAAGATTAGAAATTCATCATTTTAATCATTTGCCTTTATGTGCTTGCTTTTATTTTCTGTTATGTTATCATCGTTTCTTGCATGAAGACTGCTTTTGGGGCCAGACTGTCCGTGGTACCAGAAAGGAATCACCTTTGGTATCTGTGAATGAACGTCCCCTCATAGTTCCCGCGAGGGTCAGCCAGTTAAGTCGTCTTTTAGTAGCTAAGACAAGCAGTGTAAAACGTAACCTATCACTGACTTTAATGGACCATTCCTGGCCCCCCACACTCGCTTTCCGCATATGGTCTGTGGCCAAGTCAGACATAAGAAAACCACACACTTTGGCTTTTTCCAGGGTGTAGTCTTTTGTGTTAAAAATCCGCACTCGAGTATACCGACCGAGATACCGAGATACCGAACTCAGTCTCTCGAACATGATTCATGATGGTTCGTATAATTCATATAGAAAATTTCTGAGACTATCCGACTCAAACTGTTTTCAAAATGACGGTTAAAAGATTGGCGAATTTCAGAGACATGGAATTCGACTTGACCTCCTCTGTGGAGGTAAACCTCGAAAGATTTTTGTTGTTCTCTTTAGTTCTTTATTTATACAGAAAACAAAAATATGCGTCTTTATATCAAAACTGTTTTTCTATAAAGAAATTCTTACAAAAAGAAAGGCCAATCCGGTGACGTTGACTCACACACAAACCCGTGTCTTTCAACAACTCGTCAGTGGCTCAAATGGTTATACCATTTAAGTTAACTTTTGTGGCTCCCTAAAGACGAGGTTCCTGGGAGAAATGGTAAAATGTGTTATGCACTGGTATAACAATTTGCTCGCGTTAGACTTAAAATATTAGCGATACAAATAAAACTAATCAAAGTGATGATTACAGAAAGATTGATGATAGTTTCTCAGACTCAGTCAACGAGGAGCATTTAAAACAACTGAGAGAAAACAGGGTTCATTCGATAGAATATCATAGAAGACCGTGTCTTTTCCCAAAAACGATGCAAAACAAGTGCGTCAAGAAACATGGAACGTTTTTCAAAGTGCCGTGCAACGCAAATTGAAGATATTTAGGTGGTTAAGTACCCAGAACACAGACGAGCAATGAAACCAATCACAACGCGACGCAGGTAAGTGAGGCCGGCGCTAAGGAGAAGCGGCAAAACGCACGTGAGCTTCTGATTAGTCAACAAGTTGGCAAGACATTTTCGTCCACCAATCACTGAGCGTAGCCGAACTTTTATTTTACTATTTTATTTACCGTGTGACCGGTATGATCTTTATGCTCTCTTATGAAGATAGCTGCTCTATAAAGGAAGATTTAGGTCATTGTCTAAGAAAACGTCAATTTTCAGCAGAATTTGTTTTTCTTACCAAGAACCAAAGCTATCTAGCGAGAACTAAAACGAAAAATGTGACGCTAAAAGGAAACAATTTTTAACCAGAAGATCATGTGATTCCTCCGACCGACGAGCTTGGCAGGATTCTTCTTTTTGTCCCAAGAACATTGATTGCACTGACGTTTGTCGCTCTAGAATAAAACGCGTAAGGCGTACACTACTTTTCTTGCTCATAATAACAGATTGTTAAAGAAAAATGTATGATTCGAGTTCGAGTCTTGTAGCGAACCGATCCACGGAGCTTTTGTTTCCCCGCAATTAACATGCAGGGACTCGTTTGCCGAAACTCGAGTCCCGAAGCTTTTCGAGCGTATTCCGGGTACTACTAAATCACTATATCTTAAAAAGGAAGAGGACTTCGGGCATGAAACTACGGGTGATCTTTTTCCTGATCTAAGGACCATGTAACAGATTAGCTTTTCCAAGTGAGCACGTGAGGGAGATGTTCTTGAGAGGGAATTTTCAAAGCCACCATGCAAACTATTTCCATTTACCAAGCGATGCGATAAACAAAAGACAAGTGGTCGTCGCAGATACCTGGACAATTTAAGCAACTGTCTCTTTTTGACACATGGAAAATTCAGGTGGCTCCAACGGGATCCGAACCCATGACCCACAGTGCTCTACCAACTAATTACTGAAGCCACCTGAAAGCCACCTGGCTTTTTTTAGATTTAGATTTCTATAAGGAGACAATTTCTTAAATTGTCCAGATAAGCGCGATGATCACTTCTCTCTTTTGTCTTTAACCCGCACTTCAAATATTCATTCATTTTAGATACGATAAAGATACTTGGAGACTAAGGGGTAGATAGTGGGGTAAGGGTGACTACTATAAGAGACAATTGCTTAAATTGTACAGATAATTGTGAGGATCAGTTCTCTCTTTCGTCTTTAACCGTACTTCAAATATGCATTCATTTCAGATATAATAAAGATACTTGGAGACTAAGGGGTAGATAGTGGGGTAAGGGCTCAGTCTTTGACTCCCCGCAGTAATCAGCACGTAATCTCTCCTCATAATCTCAATAAAATCTCTGTCAAACAGGTATTGACAAAGAAGAGAATTATCAGCTTAAGAGATGTGATTTAACACCTAATAACAAAGAGGGCAAAATTACTGAATGCTGATTGGTCAATGAAGAGGGTATTTTTTCTTAATTTTGCTTGAGAAGAGGGCAAAATTACTCGCTCACGATTGGTCGAGCGCCAAAAATTCTCGCTCCTGATTGGCTGAACGTACGTCTTCGACATTCAGTTAACAAAGGAGACTTTTGTCTGATTGGCTGTTAAAAATTGTAGTATCCAGTGTTCCAACCGCGCGCTGTAATATAAACAAAGATGGCTTTCGAAGCGGTGATTTCAACCTGTGCTTCTTCGATCGTTCTATATAGCTTCTGCCAGTTGAAGGTGGTCATTTATAGTTTACGTGACAGGGAAAGATTCTGCAAGGGGCATTTTAGTCGGCGGGAATTTTTCTTTCGTTACGCTTTTTGTAAGCAGCCCTTTTAGTCTGCTCGGGGAAGCAACGCCTCTGAAGTTGCTTCGATTTTTAGCTTTATGTCTCCATTAAAGTGAACAACAAATGCTCAAAGTGCGAAAAGACCCGAGCAAAGGCCAGATTCCTTTGTTGGGAAGGGAGTACTATCTAACGTGGTTGCGAAATATATCCCTCGAGCTCGCAGGCTTCGATTTATCCAACTTGAATGCAGCGCTGGAAGGAAGTATGTCACTTCATTCACTTTAATTCATTGATCGTTTAGAGTTATGAGATGTCCTCAGTCCTTTGAAAGAACATCTTATCTCAACAGATACGTCGACAGAAATTTAATGCCAGCCGCTATTTTGTGTATGTGTCTGAGGCCAACCTGGTTCACTGCATTTATCTCATGTGCAAACACTCTCAAGATACACTACCTTAAAAATTTCAAGAAATTTCATTTAACGGAACCAAAACATTATTCTTAGATACATCAACTGATCATGAAGGCATGCTTGATAATATATGCTAAAATGAGTCAATAATGAAGTTCCAGTTTATTATTTTCATGGATAATGCTTTCCTTGATCTATGGTAACTCCATGAAGTCTAGCCATAGTAATTATTCATTGTTTTCATCATTTATGCTACCAGCGAGTTATTCAAAAGTGATTTTGATGTTCTTAGGAAATCTATACAATAGTGACGAATGATGTGGTCACTGCCATCAGACTTGTAGGTTGTACTGAAATGAAATTTTCTGAATGAGTTCTCTTTGGGGAGGTAAAAATTTCACTTGACCATTTGCAGATGTAAAATTACACCCACATTAAATGTACAATTAAAATTGGGATGTCTGGAAATACATAAAGCAGGTCTTGTCTTCTGTGCAATGTTTAAAATTAAAAGGGCAATTAAAGGCAAAGCAGACTTTGTGATAGAACTCTGACACAATATTAACTACTAATTAATTTTGATGTGGGCAGTTCATGCTCATTCATATTCATTGCTCACTTTTGTGGTAAGTTACTATCTCACTGCAGAGAATAAAGTAAATTTATCTAAATCAGGATGAAAATGAACAAAATGTGCAGCCATTGATCTTAAATGTTTTTAGTCTATTAATTAACCCATTGACCCCTGGGGGTTCCCTATTGATGAGTAAAATACTAAGTATGGCCGGTTTTGGCCAGTTTAGGGGTGAAAGGGATTTAATTATTAAATATAGTACATCAATAATATTACCGTATCAGTAATTGAGCCAGTATTTAATAACTAATATGTCCCAATAAAATTTAATATTGATTCCAACAGTGTTAAGTAATTAATATACATTGATTTAGGATGATGGAACATCACACACCATTTTGTGTTCATTAATTTTATTTTTTACTTCATTCTTGGTGTATGGCAACTTATAGTAACTGCAAAAAACTTGCAGAAGAAATTGAAGAGAAGGTATACCTGAATATTATGGCTGTTTTGTGTGTCAAAAAATTTAATTGACCTGGTTTTTGTTTATTTTTGCTGCCATTCCTTGCACACAGTCACATGTCTCATAAAACTTGAATGTGCAGACAAAGGTAAAATAATTCACTGTACAGTGTTTAAAGAATTGTTATAGTTGTATTATTTATTAAATGGGATTCCAAAAGCAGAAAGGTGCAAATAGTGACACACACACCCATGCAAGGCAGCCACACAAGGGAGTGAAAATTTTAAAATATACATTATTTACAAATATAATGTATAATTACTTATCATGTAAATCATCATGAACAAAATTATTATACTTTACAATAATTACTTGTCATGTAAATGTTACCATACAGTTTGTAAATATCTTTAAAATTTCAATTACTACAGTTTCCCTCAAATTTAAAGTAAGAAATTTATCAAATCGAAAAGTGCAGTGCAAAGTTGTGGTAAGCAGGCATTTGTATTTGTAAATATTACTACACTAACGAAACATTTTTTATGTAATTAAGTATAATTTTTAATAGCTGGGACTAATATTTATTGCAATACAAGCAAGAGTCTTATTTGCAGTACATTGCATTTAAGAATGCATTGCATCTGAATAATATGACCCAGAGTTGAATCAACGCACCACAAAGTGCCAAGTTTGGATGGAAATTAGGTTTACTTTCACAGGGCATTTTCGTGCGCCCTGCCACTTTTGAAGGAAAACTTTCAAAGCAGTTCCATTCTTCACAAATATGTGCTTTCCATACTAATGGCGATCGCTGGACGAAGACATATTTGCTGAGATTTGACCGAAAGTAACGTGAACACTGACGCTATTGTCTGATTTGGGGTAAGACAATTTCAGTTGCGCGTCAAATATACACGGTTGTAGTTCACATTTCAAGAGGAGAAAAGAAAAAAAAAATGTCCAGACGGTATGAAAATCACACATTAACAATACAGAGACTTTTGATGTCTTAGTCCAGAGAAAATAACACTTGATGGTGGAAAAAACAAGCACTGTTTTGTCGACAAAGAAAAGCCCTTTGGTAAACGAAGAAGTCGAAACGTCGGGGTTCAGTATTCGCTGTGCCACTTTTACCGGGAATATCTCTAGTCAAACCTTATCTTTGGCTCACAAAATATCACCTGTTGACGGCTTTTCGTGGACGAACGTCGGAGACAAAAGTCCTGTACTCTTAATGACCGAGTTCGGTTTAAACAGAAAAAGTTGTAAAGCGATTGACATTTTGCAAAATGACTCTTTCGTCTGGATAGGATGTATTCGCGTCAAAGAGAGAACAAACGAAATTCTTCTGTCATGTTTTTCTGTTACTTACCTTAACTCCATTCATTGATAAATTTTAAGCTGTGACATCCTTTGAACGGATTACCAGCTCATTTACCACTGACGCGCCATAAGCAAATCCCGTCAACCTGGCAAATTTGTTTTGCATTCACTTCAAGCGCGGGTATCCACGTGAAAAAAACCACAGCGGAAAATTTTAATGCCGGTTCCAGTTACTTTAATACGTAACATAATTCAATATTGTGATTTGCACATTCAATCATGACCATACGCGTTGCAAATAAGGCAAAAATTTTCCAACTTCGCACAATTCTTTGACAAGCCTGAGCACACCGCATCATTCTAAAACAGCCGATCTAAGCATGTTTCGTTTCATCCGAAATAAAGGACTTTCCCAAGTAGAAGGAATTGCCGAGGTCTTTTTAGCTTTTGTCCATCTTCTCTTAACATTTGTACCACAAGCGCGTAGATAGCATTGAAAGTGAATGCAATAAAAACTACAACTAGCGACAGCGTCGACATCTCTTCTTCCCGCGTTTTAAGACTGTCTCGAAGGTTTTCAACCAATCACAATGCAAATAAAATTGAATTTGCCATTGATAATGCGCATGCGTGACATTAGTCTCCTTTGTTCATTCAGTTGGTTTCTTCTGTTTGAGCTAAACAACTTCGTCTTCGTCGAAGTTTGTCTTTTAATTCGCGCTGCATTCGCCGAAAAGGCATAAAGATTAAGAACTAGCTTTAAAAGATGATCTGGAATTTGAGTTTTCGAGTGACAAGAAGAAGGGCAAAAGATTTTTTTCATGAAAAGCTTAAAACTTGGATCGACTTACATGGCGCCCGGCGTAGCGGGATTGTGTGGTTGAAAAACAAAATGATTCCTTTCGTCAAGGGCTTTCAGTTTACCACGACATCTTGCAGCTCAACAAAAAAGGTCACAGAACAATTTGCCATTGACGGGAGGAACAAGTAGCTCAAATTTGGTGGATTTCTTTGGACAAACCGTTTGCTATGTTTACGGATGCGTATTTGCAGGTGGTAAAAACCTCTACAGCACAGGTGAATAAAATAAATTGAAGCTTAACATTTGGTTTAATCGTTGTTACAGTTGTTCACGAATGAAACTCGTATTTTCCTCTCGAGTGGATGTAAATAACAATCATCTATACTCGTTTTGGACGCAAAGAACAAGTTGACTTGCTTGTCTGTTTGTCAGTTGTTTTGCTTCCGAGCGAACGAGTGTTTCCGCTTAGCTGTCTGTTTTTCGAGGTGCCTCAACAGTGTTAAGAAAATTTTGCCCTCTTTGTTATTAACAAGTAATCGCAATGGGTCCTCGTAAAATTAAGGATTAATATCACTTGTGTTTTCAGAAGTTGCTGAAATTGCCCTCGTCGCTGCGCGACTCGGGCAATTTCAGCGACTTCTGAAAACACGCGTGATATTAATCCTTAATTTTACTCGGCCCCATGCGATTACCTATACAAATTCTCATGACTACTCAACAAAGAAAGCTATGGTACTAGTTAGTTGAATGAACGTTTCGATCTTGGGAATAAAAGGGTTAACAAAAGAAATAGCAGAAGACAAGAAAACGTTTTCTTTTTCGTCTTTAAGAAAGTCTCCTTACCCTAACAACCTGACCGTGGGGATGAACGTTTTGGTTTCTTACGGTAAATGACAATATGAGCCTTGAACTCGGGTTGAAAGATGTTTCTAAGGTAATTTTCAGGTAAGAGCATATCAGGACCCTCTTAAACTCGCTGCTCCCGATAAGTAGAATAAACCTATCAAACTCTCTTGTTAAATTGATTTAATTCGTAAACAAAACACTATATTTACACAAAGCAAAGTAATGAAGAAACTTCATTGATAAGACCTTTGTAAAATTGCATTAAAAGGATACCACAAAGATTGTTTGTTTCGCCTGGAAAACGCAGGAATATATAGATATCACTTACGCAGAATAAAAACACCATTTAAGCGAACACCTTGATAAATTACTTTATAAGGATGTTGTCAGATTTGTTGAACCTGAATGTGAAAAGCTGCAGCAATCTTCGCAGCTTAACAGACCTAACAACATTAATGTACATATTGATGCACCAATTAAAGCACTGAATAGGCCTTTTTCGATATATTAAAATTAAGCTTTAGAGGATAAAGACAAAGGAAACTGAATGATAATTATGTAAATAATTTTCACATTCATTCCATACTGTTTCGATTTTTTTTTTGTCCTTACTGCCTCAATATCAAGCTGAATATTTGATATTTGGAAAATGGCCTATTGAAACTAGCATTTGCCTTAAATAGTTGCCACTAAAATTCATTTGTTATTAACAAATTTATTTTACAAGAATCTTGTCAGATTACTGAACCTGAATGTGAAAAGCCGCAGCATTCTTTGATATCATTACAGTAACGTCTAAACAGCATTCACGTACAGACACATTCTTAGACTATGTTTACACTAGGGGAAAAGTCTCCATTCAAATCTCTCGGGGTTTATAATGCATTTACATGTTAATGTAGCATTCACATTTAAATAATATAAAAATACTTGGAACAAAACGTTTTATTCTGAAAGGATCTCAATTGGGCTAAACAATGAGTTAGCCCATTTGGTCTATTTTAAAAGAGACAAAAATATGGTGAAACGAAACTGGCGCTTTTAGCATTTGACCGGCTTGAGTTCTATGTGAAATTGAAGTAGATTAAAAAAGGCAACTGACGGAAGTCATAAAAAGTCATCGGATTGCGCGCCTGCTGTCTATCATCTATGCGGACATCTTGAGTAGCACATCTTCCTTTCTATTTTATGTAAAATGTCTTAAAGCCGTACTATGACCAAAAAATCAATTCTTCTTCTTATTTCGATTTCAAAACTAAGTATATATTAAGTGACCCAAGTTTTAAGCCTTGATTTCAAGATTTTAACTGACATTTTCCTTTTAAATGGTCTGCCATTGCCAACTTTAAATTCTTGAGAGAGCTGGATCGAGGAGAAAATGACGTCTCAGACTCGCAAGTGACAGTGCGTGTGTACGTGGCTGACTTGATATGCAGCAGGGGAGTTTCGTGCTTTCAGACTTTAAACTCGTGTTTTGCATATATGATAAACTGCACTTACGCGCTGAAACGTTTAACTAGTCAGTAAATGAAGTCACTTACCCCTAGATCCAACCCTCTAATGTCCAATCGGTCAGTTTTGAACGTAAGTAATGGCGGATCACAAAAAATCCAAACTTTTGTCCAGTCAAATGTTCAGCAAACACACTTTCAAAATCCGAAGGAAAAAAGACTCGACTGTGTTTTTTTATCAGAGTAACACTTTAACTGAAACATATCTCAAGGGACAAAATGGGTGTATTTCTATGTATGTAAGCCCTTCATTTCTCGTGACGCACTAGCAAGAAAGTGACTTTTAACCTTTCAATGCATGCTAAACAAACGAACAAGGGGTGAGGAGGTGAAGTGAGATAGTCGTCAAATTCAACAACAACACCGTGAACTCTAAAAGATAATAGGGACTTTACGATCTACGACGGCGACGTCAACGAAAACGACACCTTAAAATATAACTTTGCACTATCGTAAGTTTCTCGCGGTTAGGCCATCTCGTAAGCGTCGTACAATGTGGGCGAAGTATCCTAAAAATAAATTGGTACGAGCGGTTTCATAGTAAAAATAGAGAATACAAGATTTGCATTTGTGCGCTCGCGTTGTCGTCAAAAACTCAAATTTGGAGATTTCACGTCGTTGTTGTGTAGAGTACCGCACGAAAATGTGTTAAAACGCGTGCCGCACGTGCAACACGATTACTTTTCCCTTTTAACCAATGATATCGTTGTTTCGTGGCGTTCTAGTTGACGACCGCGTCGTAGATCGTAAAGTCCCTAATATGGACCTTAAGCTGACGACAAACGGCTACAAGAACGCCATAAATTTGCATATTTAGCGAGCAGAAACAATAGCTTTGCACGCCCTGCACGTGCGCTTTACATCTTGATACATTTCTTTGCCGTTCTCGTCTTGACTACGACGTGAAATGTTCAAATTTGAGGTCATGTAGAGAACGAGAGCACATGACTATGAATTTTCAATTTTCTCTCTGAACATCCACCCACACCGTTCTCATCAACTTTATTCTTGGATTGTGTATTCACACTTTCCAAGCCGAGGAGAGACATGGAGTAATCGCAAAATTATTACAGTAACGGGAAATAATATTTTTAACCAACGTTCTCGTATCCGTCGTCGCCCTTGCTTAAGGTCCCTAACGACAACGTTAGCATGCAACAGAGAATCTTTCATTCTCTATTTTAACTCTGAAACCGCTCGTACCAATTCATTTTTAGGATACTACGCTCACATTGTAGGACGTGAAGGAGACTAAATAATCGCGAAAGACTTATGATAGATAGAGCCATGTTATATTTTAAAGTGAGGTTATCCGTCGTAGATCTTAAATTCCATAATATTTTTAGTCAACCATCTCGTAGCCGTTCTCGTCGTCCTTGCTTAAGGTCCCTAAGGATCATGGGTCACGATCCTGTTGGCGTCGATGTAAACACTGAAACCTTTAGAATCACAGAATCACATTTCATAACAGAAATTCGATACGAGAGTCAAAACTAAGGTGAGGAGCACCAAAGAAGTTGCCAGACAAATCCAAAGTAGTAAGAGAGGTGTTTACTGCGAGGGCCCGGGAAAGTGAAGTAGCACACACATCAGCAATGGGGTTCGCAGACAAATCCAAAGTAGTAACGGAGGTGTTTTCTGCGAGGGCCTGGGAAAGTGAAGTAGCACCCTCAGCACCAATGGAGTTCCAAGACAAATCCAAAGTAGTAAGGGAGGTGTTTACTGCGAGGGCCTGGGAAAGTGATGTAGCACCCGCATCACCAATGGAGTTCCAAGAAAAATCCAAAGTAGTAAGGGAGGTGTTTACTGCGAGGGCCTGGGAAACTGAAGTAGCACCCTCAGCACCAATGGAGTTCCCATACAAATCCAAAGTAGTAAGGGAGGTGTTTACTGCGAGGGCCTGGGAAAGTGAAGTAGCACCCTCAGCACCAATGGAGTTCTCAGACAAATCCAAAGTAGTAAGGGAGGTATTTACTGCGAGGCCCTGGGAAAGTGAAGTAGCACCCTCAGCACCTATGGAGTTGTAAGACAAATTCAAAGTAGTAAGGAAGGTGTTTACTGCGAGGGCCTGGGAAAGTGAAGTAGCACCCGCAACACCAATGGAGTTGCAAGACAATTTAAAAGTAGTAAGGGAGGTGTTTACTAAGAGGGCCTGGGAAAGTGAATTAGCACCCTCATCACCAAAGGAATTGCCAGACAAAGTCAAAGTAGTAAGGGAGGTGTTTACTGCGATGGCCTGGGAAAGTGAAGTAGCACTCTCAGCACCAATGGAGTTCCCAGAAAAATGCAAAGTAGTAAGGGAGGTGTTTACTGCGAGGGCCTGGGAAAGTGAAGTAGCACCCTCATCACCAATGGAGTTGAAAGACAAACTCAAAGTAGTAAGGGAGGTGTTTACTGCGAGGGCCTGGGAAAGTGAAGCAGCACCCTCATCACCAATGGGGTTGCAAACCAAACGTAAAGTAGTAAGGGAGGTGTTTACTGCGAGGGCCTGGGAAAGTGAAGTAGCACCCGCATTACCAATGGAGTTGTCACGAAAATTCAAAGTAGTAAGGGAGGTGTTTACTGCGAGGGCCTGGGAAAGTGAAGTAGCACCCGCATTACCAATGGAGTTGTCAGACAAATCCAAAGTAGTAAGGGAGGTGTTTACTGCGAGGGCCTGGGAAAGTGAAGCAGCACCCTCATCACCAATGGAGTTGTAAGACAAATCCAAAGTAGTAAGGGAGGTGTTTACTGCGAGGGCCTGGGAAAGTGAAGCAGCACCCTCATCACCAATGGAGTTTTCAGACAAAACCAAAGTAGTAAGGGAGGTGTTTACTGCGAGGGCCTGGGAAAAGGCAGGAATACTCGTACGTGATTCGACTCGAATTTCCGTCAAATCAAGAATTTCGCCAAAGGTATAAGCTAATTTAGTATACAGGTTTATGGAGCAAGTTTTACATTCTCCTATGGTATCTAAAGCCATCTTCAGGTACAATTTCGCGGCATCCGGAGATCTGCGGCCTCTGACATTTACAAGTGAGGCAACACCATTCACAATCGACACTGCCGTTTCCTCGGATTGCGATGCTATGATTCCACTCATGAACATGAAAACTTTATTTAGTTCATGAAAATATCTTTCGTCGGTCAGAACTGACTTCTGTTTAATTGCTCCATCCAGGATGGAAAACGCAAGATGTAGACCAGAAAAGAATTCTTGAAAACTCTTGTGAAAAAAGCTATAACGGAAACAAGGTGTTCTCTTACTACCGCCAGCCTGGATCGAGAGAAAGCCAAATTTAATGAACAGACTTTCCGTGAAATTCCCTTCGACGTCTTCGAAATGCTGTTCTCCTTCAAAAAGAGATTCTTGCGCCATTTTTCCTAGGGTCATCAGTTCCTTCTTGTAAACTATTAGAAGGTCTTTACCACTGCTTGGTAAGTGGTTCTTCATTTCGTATCGCCTCAAAACGAAGAGAACGATCTCTACGTACAGCTGTGTTCTGTTGTTTGGTAGAATGCCGCCATAATCTTCGAAAAGCACACAGAGCAGAAGTGTATTTAAAGGGTTTTTTGTCAGTTCTGCTAAAGGTCCGTCAATATGCTGATCATCATCGTCATCGTCGTCACCACAATCATCATCATGATACGGATGCCACAGTACATTTATCAGCTTCTCTGCCATTTGTTCTGCGTGTCGAAAATACTTCCTTATAAAACACTTCGCATCACTGCTCGTGAATCCCACAATCTCCAACAGTGTGTCAGAGTAAGGTCTTACTTTACTTCCTGCTTCGTGACGAGAAGTAAGAACAATGTGACAACCAGGGAGCAGCTTTCTTTGAATAAGACTAAAGTACACAGCCAATTTTTGAGGGTCTGCCTCATCTAACCCATCGAGCACTAACAGGACTTTAGAAGGGTTTTCTCGCACGAAACGGAAAAACGTTTCTTTCAACCCTGGGTCAATTTCTTCCGGCAGAATTTGATTGTCAATAGCTTCCCAGATGCTAGAATCAATTTCACAACATCTGAGGAGCAGGAGCACCTCTACTTTTGGGAAAGACTCGTCCCATTCGCAGTCTTGTTTAGTTGCCCAATCATATGCCAGCTTTTGACAGTAGGTCGTCTTTCCCATGCCGGGTTCACCCTCAATCAGGACAATCCGTGGATGTTGGCAATCTTCGTGTGATGTAAAAATACTTGTCATGTTGGTGATTTCTTTCGTCAGCGTTCCGCGTGTCTTTTCTTTTGCGACTATCTTAAGTCTGGTGAAAATGTTCTCTAGTTGGAAGCTGAACCCTTCACACCAAGGAACTGGGCAAACCACCCCTTCACACTTTTGGTAAATTTGTCTTATGGATTCTCTGATATCACTTTGACATGAAGAACTAGCTGCGAAAACAAACAAACACCAAGAAAATAGGGTCAATTTAGAAGTTGATTGACTCAGATGAGTTACTAGCTTTTCGTTTTTTCAGGAGTGAGAGACGATTTCCAATTTCAAAGCGAAAATCCATCCCTTCCTTCTGGTAGACTATTCTTGGCTTACCGATTTCCTAGCTAATCCATCTTGACATTAAGATTCATTATTCACACGAATAAAGTGTGCGAGTCAATTTCCGTGAAGAAATTGCGAGAATGTACTGACGCAAATATATTTGCTGAAAAGCTGGAGGGTCAGAAAATGACTATCACAAGCTAAATTTGATACTGTGAGTTAATTTAGAGGTTTCAGTGGTATGCAAGCCCTCTTGGCTGATTTTCCTACGTATCGCCGCTTTACAAGTCATTTCTGGTACACACATAAGCAGAGTTTCTAAATGAACCTGTTGTCCTATCCACGTTTGTTTTCTGCCGGCGTGCATAAGTGTTATGCTTGCATATCACAGTGCTTAGAGGTAAGAACTAAAACAAGCACGAGTTAACATAAAACCAACACAATATTACAGGAATAATAATATATTCAAATTGAAATGCAGTGACAATTATAATAAAGTAACAAATCCACTTGAAAACCACGTTGGGCAGAGCAAAAAAGCTCATATCTAAAAATTGCTCATTTTTGCGCAACACATTTTACTGCAATATTTTGGACATATTGATTTTTAAGATTGTATGATTTTTTTCTCCGTGTCGATTTCCAACATGGTCAAATTGCCTCTATCGCACTTATTTTAGGTCATATATACCTTTCATTCGATGAAAAGCCAGGGAAGAAGATGGAGAGCTTTCACTTGTAAATAGGACCTGACGTTGTTCATCTGTCAAAATCACATAACAAACAATACATGACTGAAGGTTGGCATTCGCATAAACGGCACACACGATACGAGCTCATTTGAATCGTTATCTCACTTCAGTTTTTGTCTTAATAGCAAAAGGTCACAGAAAAGATTAAGATGCTCACTCGAGCAGTGGTGGCGCAGTGGTGGCACAGGGGTGGTATGGGGGTGGCGCAGGGGTGGCACAGGCATGGCGCAGGGGTGAGAGGACTCGCCTCCCACCAATGTGGCCGAGGTTCGATTCTCGGTCCCGTCGTCATATGCGGGTTGAGTTTGTTGATGGTTATCTCCTTGCTCCGAGTGGTTTTTCTCCGGGTTCTCCGGTTTTCCCCTCTCCAGAAAAACCAACACTGCCAAATTCCAGTTTGATCCGGAATGCACGGACACATGTTGAACGAGCTCCTGAGCGCTCTTAAGGTGTTCCGTGAGTAAGCAAATTACAATTGCAATTATTTACAAAAAAATAATACAAAGTGCTACTTAGATCGATAATTATGTTTTTGACATTGGAAAGGTTATCATAATTTGAATTCAGGGAATTCTCATGGTGGCCCCCACATCCATCAGTAGTTATGATCAGTGTCTTCAAGTGTACAGAGCGTACAGGCATATGACGTCAGAAGGGCCAAATAAAGAAAGCGCAGTCACGGTAATGTCTAGAAATTAATCCCCCGGGAATCGAACTCTTTTTCTTTTAACGGAAACATAAAGTAGTATCTTTTGCTCAGTTAAAGAAACCAAGGCACCTTCTTCACGTGAGTAAACAGGCACTTTACCAGAATTGTCCTTCCAACAGCCGATTTGAACTTGTAAAAGTCCTCATTATTCCTTACCGGATTTCCGCTTTAATTTGCCTTGTGCTTGTGATGGCATCTGAGGCTCGCAGGAAGCATCTGTCGAAATAAATGAAGGCGAACAATACGTGAGTCGCTCAGAGTTAAGAAAAAAACAGGGTGAATTTGAATCCAACATGGTCAAATTGCAGTAAGTGATAATACCTTCTGCTCGATGAGAGGCCACAGCAGAAGATGGAAAGCTTTCACTTGTAAATAGGATCCGAGTTTGTTCCTTGGCAGAAACATCTGTAAAAATCACATTCAACAAACTATACATGACTTTACAGTAAGTTGGCATTCGCATAAATGATAAATGGCATACACAATACGAGTTTATTTGAATCATAATCTCATTAGTTCTGGCTCAACAACTCTTATCAGCAAATTAGGGGGAGGGGGAAACGTATAGAGAAGTTAATCTTTTATCACACAGACAAATGAGGGAATGACCATTTTATGGTAGTGTGTCACATTTCCCGACGAGTTTTGTCCAAGGCCTTAAAAACAGAAGATCATAGGAAAGATTCAGATACTCACTAGAAATAATCGAAAGAGATATACTAAGGTCGATAATTATATTTTTGGATATTGGAAAGGTTATCATAATTTAAACTCAGGGAATGCTCATGGTGGTCCTCATATCCATCAGTGGTTATCACTGTCTTCAACTGTACTGGGCGTATATACAGGCATATGACGTCACAAAGGCCAAATAAGGAAGCGCTGAGACGTTGATGTCTAGAAACTTTCTACGCGAACACAACGTATCATCTTTTTTCCAGTCAAAGAAACCAAGGCACCTTTTCACGTGAGTAAATGGGCATTTTAAAATAATTGTCTTTCACGCCAGAGTCCTGACGATTTTACCTTTTTGGTCCTCACGGGATTTCCTCTTTAATTTGCCTTGTGCTTCTGATGACATCTGAAGCTCGCAGGAAGCATCTGTTGAAATAGATTAAGGAGCACAACCCATGAATCGCTCACAGATTAAAAAAAGAAAATAAAGTAATGTTACACTTTCAGTTCGAGCTGACCATCAAGATATGATACTGACTTCAACTGTATTTAGCCGGTTTTCTACTCAGCGTTATAAGGGTTCTGTCTTAGTGAATTACTTTTTAACTGCCTTTTCCATCAATTTTTGAGTTAATAAAGCTGCCATTCGCGGTTAATGTCTACACGATCGAAAGATGGTTAACCAAAGTTCTAGATTTAGATTTGAAACGATTTTTATATAAAGAGTTTAAAATACATTGCTAATTCATACCATTAACTGAGTTGATCATCTTTTTGACAAGATCTTCGCACTGCTCAGACCAGCCATATTTTGTTCCATAGGAGTCACGCAAAACCTTAGCCTCATAAAGCCTTGTCTGCCTTTTCTTGTTCCAGATGTGCATGAGAGCTGCTGTCCACGTATTGGGATCCTCAGAGTCAATAACAAATGAAGAACCAAATGGGACATCACTCAGAGCTTCTCCAAATCCGGAGTTTTTGCTGACGATCACAGGTAGCCCAGCTGACAAAGCCTCCAGACCTGTCAAACCAAACCCTTCTGTACGAGAGGGCATGAGTACAAGATCCACCTCATGGAATAATCGCTTCAAATCCTCTCGGGTTTTGACATACCCTCTCACCCTAAGGCGGTTTTCGGGAATACCAAACTCAAGCAACCGTTTTGCAATATCCTCGTGTTTTCCATCGGCTGCTCCAACAAACATTAGACTAGTTTCAGGTAATGTCGCAACAGCTTTTGCTGCAATATCAAATCCTTTTAACGTGAAGTCTTCAGCGTCTCCCCGACCAAACACCAAGACACTACAGTGTTTTTCGTCATCAGGAGCTTGCTGAACATTAACAAATTCATCAAAAATACCGGGAGTTAAGTCAAAAACATCTTGACAACAGCGGAGATATTTGCGAAAGGCCTCTGCCAGCTTGGGCCCGATTGCTACAACGAAATTAGCCATCTCGCACAGTTCTACTTCAACATCGTGTTTTTCCTCGCCCTTTGAGATTGGATTCTCGTAAGATTTGAACATGCCTAGTTCCTCTGGGTCAGTGTGTATCATTTGTATCCACTTGCATTTGCGAGAGTTGCGAATAACGTGTGCTTGGCGACCAAGTTTCACTCCATGACCAACAATTACATCAATCTCCAAATGTGTTGGGGGAAAGCTGAGCTTCTCCAGCTCTTCATACCCTGGCAGTCGTTTTGCCTCAAGAATCTTTATGCCATGGCTGAGAGCTGCTGTCCTATCCTGCTCAGAGCATTTCGGTAAAAAGTATGTGATTTGGACTTCTGGGAATTTGGCCAGCTGTATGGCCAACTCTCTGTTGATTGTGGAAAGTCCGCCTTTACTGGATCCCCACTCCGAAGCCAAAATGGTGACTTGAACTTTGTTAGAGCCATGTTCTTGAAAGTGCTGCGAGAAGAATGACCCCATAGTTACGTGTGGTGGTAACGCTGATGCATTGGGCTGATGAACCTTGAGCCAGGGCTAATTCTGTGTCCCTAACACACATAGACAAAAGAAATTACCTGACACATTAATTGTATGGCGCACAAAAATGCGACTCAGTAAATGAAGGAAGTATAGAATGACGAGAATGGCTCAAGGAAAGGCAGTTTCTTAACAACTGGGAACAAGTGGTTTTTCTTCTGAGCACTGGCTTATTAAATTAACAAGATTTGCTTTTTATAGTGCTTCCTGCAAGCTAAAAACGTAACATACTACATGTATAATGTTCGCTTAATAAAATATATTCTATGTACAAGGCTAAAAGTTAAAAAAATTAAAATATTCAAACCAAACGTTTTCGGCTGTTTGCCATCATCAGGGTCGAAAACGTTTGGTTTGAATATTTTAATATTTTTAACTTGTAGCCTTGTACATAGAATATACTACATGTACTTCATGCATTCGCATCCTACGTTAAAATAACTATAGACTATAGTAGTAATTGCGGATTAGTAAAAGAGCGTTCGACAATCGCTTAAGCTTAGTTCCCACTGGCGACATAAGGATCATAAGCATAATCATAATCATAAACATAAACATGAGCTTCTTATGTTCTAGTGGGGACGGCCGCTCTAAAAACGTAAAGAGCGTATTTAATGCGTGTTTCCGTTGTTTACTCGAAAGTACTGGTCCTAGACTTTAATTGGCCAAAACACAATGACCCCGTTGCGTCATTATGTTTCTCATTATGTCGGTACGATTTTCGCGTTCCCACTGCAAAGAAAAGCGACATAATCATAAACAAAGCCATAATCATAATCATACGAAAAATAGTCGATCATTTTCTTATGATTATGATTATGTTGATCATAAGGGCGCCTATTATTGTGTTTCTGGACGTTCCCACTAAGACATAAGCGATATAACAGCGTTATGTTCGTGCTTATGATTATGATTATGATCGTTATGTCGCTAGTGGGAACTAGCCTTTAGGAAGCAAAGCAGAAGGGTAGGAAAAGAAGCATTTTTTTTTATACCTGGTCTAACGACCACTTATTTATTTTTCTAAAAGATTGTTGCACATGGTTTTTGTAGTCAATCATAGGGTTTACAAATAAAGTCAATCCTAATACATGTATACAAGTCATGTCCCAAAAGTGTAATGCAAAATCCAATAGATGTTAAGTCCAATACACCGTTTAAAGGAGATATATTTAGCACAGCGTACGTTGAAGGCAAAAACTCGTCAATTAAATGGTGTTTTAAGCAATACTGTTACCCTAGACGGTCCGGTTTGGTTGCCAAAATTTCCAAATGAGAGTTTTTCAGCCACAAACGTGCAGCTCAATGCGAAACGCCGGTAAAGAAAGGTTCGATAAATTTGCGTGTCTCCAGATACTTGGGTAAACAAAAGGTTTCGCGGTTGGGTTGAAGGCAAAAACTAGACAGCAAATATTTTGGCTTATGTGCGGAGTAAAACAAACCAGTAACGTCATGAATGGTCTCTCAAGTAACAGTTAGCCTTGTAGTGTCTCATAGGTTGACTGCTATTGATCTCTCAGGGTCTCAGGGTCTCAGGGTCTCTGGGTTTCAGGGCTCAGCGTCTCTCTGTATCTGGGTCTCTGGGTCTTTGGGTTGGAGTCTGTGGGTCTCGGGGTCGCAAGGTCTCTGGGTCTGTGGGTCTTCGGGTATCTTGGTCCTAGGTTTCCTTTTTGTGTTTCTGTTTCTGGCTGCAATAACATAATCTAGACTTTCCAAAGTGTTCATTTATTTAATTTCAACTTTTCAAACTGAGCATTTATTTCTTAATCACAATTGAACACTATATGCTGGGCTGAAAAAACGGCAAACGCCTTGAACGTGAAAACGAAACGCGAACGTTAAGAATGTTTAGCAAGGGATGTGCAACACGCCGTACTTTAAAGGAACTCAACTTTAAAACAATTGTCAATTAACTCAAGGGTTTACCGTGCTGAAATAATATTTGCTACTCCCTGGCAATCATGTCCAGGTTTGACCCTAATAGACCACTTCGGAAAATACCATAATACTCTTTGTTTGTCCCCCCGAATTTTGCATAAGCATTGTTTCCAGTTTCTCATGGGACTTGCAATGGTCCCAAGAGAAAACAAAAACAGTGCTTATTCAAAATTTGGGGGACAAAGAGTATTATGGTATTTTCAGAAGTGGGCTATTAGATGCTAACTCAATTTTGACATGCAACACGAAGTATCCCTTTAAGTCTGCGCATTTGCTACCTATTTTCAACAATAGGGTAAGGGTAATGGTCAGCGTTATTTTTAGCTTTGGGTAAATGCAGCAGTTAATCTTCACTTAAAGAGCAGCATTTGGGGGACACTTTGTGACATAAATTGTCTGTATTCCGAGACACGCGTGATGTTTAAGTTGGTGAGAAGAGCAAGAGGACACTTCATGACGCTTATTGACATCCACGTGCATCTAATTAGGGTCAAACCTGAACATATCTCTCCCTGGTGCTTTTTCCATGAGCTTGTAAATCCTTTGACTTTGTCACATGTTCTCAGGGGTGTGCGGTTTTTGAGAGGCAGAAACAATACATTCGTCATATTGCTCTCCATAGACCGAATGCATAAATGGCGGCCAAAAAAAATATTCTTTTGTTTATGTGCTAATTAGACTCACTAGCCTCGCTCTCAAGCAACATTTCTTTTGTATTTAGTACATGCAAACGAATAAATAATTTTTTTTTGGCCGCCATTTATGCATTCGGTCTATTGGGGTGACTACGGGTAGCAGAATCTCTTTGGAGATCAGTCAACCCACTGTCGATTTTACTGAAATTCTGTGTACTCAGCAACTGACACATTGAACGGTGCCAAGGTATCGCCAATTTCATCCGATGGCAGAGCTTTGTAAAAATAGTACGACCTGTCCACATGGAGTAGCGTGCCTAGCTTGACTTCTTCCAGGAGTGTCATTTGCTTACGTACTTCTTCTCAACCCGGACTTGTCCTTGAGCTAAACTGAACCGCGGCGCCTTTGGTAGCGCCTACGGTGACGCACACTGATTGAAACCAAGTCAAAGATCGTTTGCAGCCTGAAAAGAGGTAGTCAAGCAAATCACGGCAGTAGGTTGTAGGTGTGGCAGAGGCAGTGCAAAGAACAAACAAGGAAACAATTACCTCCGTTTTTATAAATGTGACAAATTTTTTGTCACATTTATAAAAACGGATGTAATTGTTTCCAGAGTGTCAAGGGTAGTACATGTACGTGTGCTTGTTTTAAACTGTGGCAACCCTTATGGTATGCGAACGGTTGCGTATTCAGTGGCCTCGGATCCCGTTTTCAGGAAACGTAGAAGGCCTGTTGGAAACGATGTCTTGACAGGGTCAGAAACTCATTTTATGGAAAGCAGAGGTATAGACGTCATTGCACCACCTTGGTCAACCTTAGGAGAGCTTCTTTTCAATGAATGCACGTTTCATGTAACTGCCATGGATGCCGTAGACATAACCCTTCTAGAGAAAATATACAATAGCGCTGTCAAAAGTATTGTAACAGCAGAATTTCGAGTGCCACTTCTTCACACCTTGAAGTCATCCCAAGAGAGAGAGATTCCAAAGATATTGGAATGCGGAAAGAAGACAACGTTTTTACTGTGAATTTACCAAACAAATACAGTTAAATTTTGATGCTCCTGGAAAAAGCGCCAGGGAGTAGCAAGTATTACTTCAGCAAGGTAAACCCTTGAGTTAATTGACAATAATTGTTTTAAACTTGAGTTCCTTTAAAGTACGGCGTGTCGCACACGCCTCGCTAAACATTCTTAACATTCGCGTTTCGTTTTCATGTTCAAGGCTTTTGTTGTGTTTTGAGCCTTGCATTTAGAGTTCTTTTGCGATTAATAAATAAATGATCAGTTTAAAAAGTTGAAATTAAATAAATAAACACTTTGGAAAGTCTAGCTAATGTTATTGTAGCCAGAAACAGAAACACAAAAAGGAAACCTAGGACCAAGATACCTGAAGACCCAGAGACCCAAAGAACCACAGACCCAGAGACCTTGCGACCCCGACACCCACAGATTCAAAGACCCTAAGACCTAAAGACCATCAGACGCAGAGACCCTGACACAAAATCAGACTCAAGAGACCCAGAGACAATGAGACTTCCTCTTCTGTTCTCTTCTCTTAAAAATACTTGGAATAAAAATTGTCCATGACTTAGTCTTAAATAGGCTAAAAAAATTTGAATACAATCAAAGTAATGTAATAAAAATTAACGTGTAAAAAAATATAATAGGTACTGGGCCTCTAAGGTATTACGTATTGAAATGAAGAACAATAAAATAATGTCGTAACAAAATCCCAAATCAAAGCCCCTGAACAAAGGCGCTTTCGAGCTCGCAATTCTTCGTAACAGGATCCGAAGGGCTGTCGGATTTTGGAACCACAAGTCAGCCATGACCAAAAAGAAGAACACTTGTGAAGTTGCGACATACGTTAACAAAGAAACTCATGTTTTATCTGATTTTGGGTTCGTTATCATCGAACAAATTTGCAATTGTAGCGACCACAATAGCCTCGACGACCGCTTGCTTACAAGTAAAGCTTTTTGGAGTGCACAACTTTGCACCCTTCAACCTTACGGGTTGAATAAAAAATCAGAGTTCAACTCTAGGAATAGAATTAGATAAAATTAACACCTGGGTCTTATCACCCACAAGTGTTCTCCTTTTTGACTTGTATTAAAGCTTTTTAGCTTTTTAGCTTTTTATTCTTTAGATCTTTCAGTGCATCAATCGTTCAAAGGCCCAATCAGGGATCTTGTTGCAGGGCTGAGAGTAGAGCACACAATGCTGGAGTTCAGGGGCTGTTAATTAGGTTTATTGTTATTAACCATTCAAAGGCCTTTCCTTTCGGATCCAGTTACGAAGAATTGTGAGCTCGAAAGCTCCTTTGTTCAAGGGCTTTGATTTAGGATTTTGTGGCGACATAATTATATTGTTCTTCATCTCATTACGTAATACCTTAAGAGGCCCAGTGCCTATAATATTTTTTTACACGTTAATTTTTATTGTTACTTTGATTGTATTCAATTTTTTTTTTCATCGACAATTTTTATTCCAAGTATTTTTAATCCTGTCACACTTATCTGAAGAAGCCCGAAGGGCGAAACGTCATTTAAGTGTCTTGACCATCGAAGAAGTTCGCTGTTTGCTCTTCTCGCACATATTACAATTTTTCGAGTGTAAGCGTGTAGTATCCTTTGGAT